>NC_042493.1:78587806-78615289 GCF_005508785.2 Acyrthosiphon pisum
TGATATTCCTGAAGAGCATAGTATAATCGAACACTCATATATGAGTAATACAATAGGTAATAGATAACAGAGATCAACTTTAAAGAGTCGATGATGATTTTAATGATTTTAATGATTATAGGCAGGGGCACATTTACATGTTTCTGCTTGTAGGACTGTGTAAAACTAAAATATACCACACTGACTAAATTTTCATTTAATAACAGTAAATCATAATTTAATTAAGTACAAACAAATTGTATTTAAATATTTTAAGTGATTGATAACAAGTATACATTCAAACTTGAACATGCTGATTATTAATTACTAATTAGAATATTAGATGATTGGATTACGCGACATTTGGTCCTTGTAAATGAGTAATGCAGGGATGGAAAACGTTTTTAAAAAACATTATTAAACGGAAAAAACAAAAAACAAAAAAGAAACTGAAAAACGATAACAAAAATACCTAAAAAAATTTTAAAATCAGAAATTTTGTAATTTTCTAATTTTTATATAATTATAATTTTAATTTAAAATTTAAATATTAAGAATAATTAATTTTAATTTTTAACTTTTAAGTGTATTTCTATATTGCGCGTTACTATTATAACTTAAAAGTTAAAAGTTATAAGAATATAATATAAAAATAAAATATATTATCAAAAACAATATAGAAAAATAATGTTTTTAAAAACATTAATCAAAAACGTTAAACAAGAACGATATTTTTCAAATCAATAAACAAAAACGAAAATTAAAAAATTAAAAACGTTTTACATCCCTGGAGTAATGAGAAGTGGATTGAATCTCTTAGGGCCTGTTTTACAATCATAGTTTAAACCTCGGTTAAGCCTAACCCACTGAATTCGGCTGGTAAATTACTGGCTGGTTAACTTAGTTCAACGATTGTAATACAGGCACTTAGCATTTCATTCTCTATCGAGAACAATACTAAAATGTATAACTGGCTTTAACTTTTCATCAGTTTGGGTGAATCTTAGATAGTTTGTACGAATTTAGGCATGAAAACAATCATTCTGTAATACAATAAGATAAACATTTTTAATGCTTAATATTAATATTATTTATACTAGGTATACTATATTTATTATATCATATAATGATTATATTAGGTACCTAGTCCCTAATCATAATTTAAAGTAAAAAAAAAAAAGATTAGGTAAATGATTTTAATATGTTACAAATAAAATAACATATTATTAGAATAATATACATTTTAAAGAAAATGTATTTTAAGTTACTTATAATTAAATGAGAATAATTAATAGTAACTAGGGCTCGGATTTATATGTATTTATACAATAAAAATATGTACATAAATATGTGTTAAAAAATTCAAAATATGTATTATGGAAAAAAAAAATAATTAGTAACATAATAAAATGTAATAAAAAATGTATATTTATCTAATTATATTAATTACAAACATTAATTAACATTCATTTTTAAATTTTCAAATCCAAAAGATCGCCGATATTTTCATAAAATCTTAATAATAATTAATAATAAAATAAAATGTAATAAAAAATGCATATTTATCTATAGTTGTCTAATTATCTTGATTACAATTAATAATAACCTGCACTTTTAAATTTTTGGATTCAAAAGATCGTCAATATAATATATAGTCATGATAACCTTTCAATTATTATAAATCTGAAGAAAAGACATTAAAACAGTATTATTGTATATATATGTGAGAAAAAATTGAATAATTGTGAAATATGTAAAAACATGTATTTATGACAAAATATGTAAAATCAAATATAGTTCATTTTATCAAAAATATTGTGAAACAAATTTATCACTTGCCGAAATTAGTTTATCATGTCGCAGAGAAAATATGTATTTACATATAAATCCGAGCCCTTATAATAACAATATCCAGTCATCCAGTTAAAGTACTAATGTACTATCTACTATATAACCTACTATATCTGATATGAACTATAGGTACCTAAAGAACTGTCGAATATAAACTTTGATAGTAATCCTACACCTTATGATCAAAAAACAGGGCAAAAAACTAATAAAAATATGATTTGATTAATTGTAAATTGTAATATTGGTTTATAAATAGTGCAACTGCTAAAAACTTTTCTAAATGATGACAGTTAGTATAGGTGAATCATATTTTTAATCAGATCTAAAATACTGTCCTTGTAAATGATATTAGTTGTTTATTTTTAGATGACTCTAATTAATAAAAAAAATCTGAGCTTAGAGCGGTATTAAAAATGCTTATAAGTTTATAGTAGTATTCAAAATAATTGGGAAAAACAAGAATTATTTTTAGGAAAACTGGAATAATTAAGCAAATACAGTTTTTGACAAAATAGATTTTGTTGGTAATATACGCTCGAATAATATAAGATAATTTATCCTCAAGTTGCCCAAACAAATTGAACTTGAAACTTTTAAAGGCAAAAATATTATTTGGTATAAATCAAATACAATTTGATTCATTGGAATTAGTAACAGGTATTGGTAACAGTCATTGGTCAATGATCAAAAAATAAAAGTAAACCCATACTCCGAGCATCCTCGTTTCTTTGATTCTTCACCTTTTTTGTGTCCTGAAAAACTAGTGATTTCCTGATGAGTACAACCCTTTCTCATAAATATCATCCAATTATAATAAATATAGTAACAACAAATGTAAAAAAAGTAAATTTTATATATTGGATTTCATACTAATTTTTTAAAAATAAGAAATACAAAACATAATATGATCTCAAAAAATATAATGTAAGAACAAACAATTAAGTGGTGATTGAAAACAATCTAATCTAAAAAGATGAATAGTATTTATTTGTTCACAAAAAATATATTAAATAAATCCTTAAAATGCATTAATATCGCAAAGTATGAAATAGATTTGTTACATATATAGATTTGTCTTGAATTTAACCCCAAAAACAAAATAAACTATGTAAAATATTTTAAAACGAAATAAAAAAAATTTTTGGAATTGTCTTTAGACTCAAAAATTATAAATTTTTTTTTAAAAATTATAATTAAATAAAATAATTAAAAAACTACTTATAAATAAAGAAATAAGAATTAGTATGAATAGCAATAATTGGCAGACTTTGAATCAATTAGCATTTAGTAACGAGCTGACTTGTTCCTTTTCTCTTTGGTTTTTTCATTTGAAGTACTGCGTTTTCTTTTTAAATCATTTTTCGGGCGATGGACACCTGTGGTCTGTATTGGAGGGGATTTTTCAGCACCAAATATGGCTATATATGCATATAAGGAGGATATGATATTAACGGGGTCCAGCTTGGCAAATAGTTGAGCCACAGTTGGAGTGGACGAAGTTGTGATGGAACCATTGTCAGGAAGAGTGGATAAATTAACTTCCCCAAGATTGGCTTTTTGCAATTCCACGCTAGAGAAAAAATTGGGATTAGTGATAAAAAAACAAATAATACAATATGAGTGAATTGAACATCACAAGGTATTCATTATCAACTATGATCCTGCGAATATTGTCTTTAGCATAATAATAAAGTAGTACCTCATTTCAATTAAGTACTTGGCAACTGAAACAGATTCTTTGTTTCCTGTAATTGTAATACGTCGATCTACTTTCTCCCTATTTTCAATAGTTCCTTGAGATCGAAATATATGTACTGTAGCACCACTTATTTGTCTAAATAAAATAAATAAACACAACATAATATTTACTATTTATAATTTTTTTTTTTTTAATTAAATAAACTAATCAAATTTTACTATTAATATGATCAAAATATATGATCTACATTCTAAATCAAGAGTATCTTTTAAATAAAACAATTTATTCTTTATCAATAAAATAAATTATACTAATTTTATTATAAGTACATTTTATATTACACAAAATTATAATTTTGTTTTCTAATTCCAAGTTTTAATGAATAAGAATTTACTGAACAATCAATTTTGTAATAGAAAACATTTGCTTAAGAAATAAAAGTTCAAAGTTAAAATTATATTTATGATAACAATTTAATTGATTCTGTTAGCTCCACTTGTGGCAACGCTGGTGAGTGCCAGCCGCTCCGGACAGCTTGACTGTACTCGGACACTATCTTGTCCTGTTTTACGGGAACCGTAGCGTGCGACGTTTGGCACCTGATGATCGGTCACCGACGATTGCCGTTAAAATTGTGAAGTATTGTCTAATATTGTTTGAAAGTTAATATTGTTTAAAAGTCTAATAAAAGTATTACAAGTGTTCAATTTTTTCTTTAATTAATTTGTTAAAACATACTGACACGTTAAGGCTCTATCATTTCAGAAGAGGGATTCAAACCCACGCCCACAGACCAATTAATGTTTTATTGTATAAATATTAATAAGATAAAATATATAATATAAAACTTATCAATTTAGGAATACAAATTCATATAATATGACATCTTTAAAAAGTTACAATAAACCAATCAGTTAGTAACACATATCGATGGTGGAAAGGAAAAACGGCGTAAGCGACATTTTACAAATTTTACAGGAGAGCCAAACAACCGTTTTTCTGCTTTTTTTAAACTTTTTAAGCAGTTTAAAATAATTTCATTGCATTTTCACCTAAACAATTTTTTTAGATAATTATATTCTAAATAAATTGGTAACATAATAAATTAATAATAAATTGTTATTTTTTTTACCTGTAATGTTAATTTATATACTTTTTTGGTGCTTACGTCTAACATTATTGGTAGTATGTCGCTTACGTTTTTTGGTGCTTACACCTTATTCTTGTTATTAGCCTGAATTTTGGTGGTTACAACCAGCATAATAATAATAATAATAATATAATTTTATTCTTCTCTGTTTATTTAAAAATGAACAAAACAAAATTTATAGATATTATCAATAGTTATAATAACTAACAATTAATTAAAACAGATAAAAAATATTTTAAAATGATTATAAACAGCTATGGTGGTTATGCTCAAAAATATTGTTTTGTCACTTAAGCCTGTTATTTGGTGGTTACTCTTTAATTTGATCGATGGCGTTTACGCCTTGCAACTATCGATTATTTTATTATTGAATATAACTTTGTCAATAATTAACTTATTGATAATCAGGTGAGCACAATCGATGCAGAATTATGCCTTAATTAAAAAAAACAAATTTTGTCAAGAATGTCGTTTACGCCTTTTTTCCTTTCCACCGTCGATATATTTTTACATAAAGTTGGTATGATACTATGTTAGTTATAAACTTACCGAATTTTTGCAATTTTACTTCCTCTTCTACCAATGATACATCCAATTAGATCATCAGGTACACTTATCGTTGTTGTATCAATGTCTGAATTAGAATTTTTATCATATTGTTGTCCACTGACATTATTGTTTAGACGATTACTTGCTCTCAACTGACTTCCAGCTAATGCAGTCAAAGCTAAAAGTATTTATTTAATTGTACTCAATTTAATAAAAACTTATGTAAAAGGCAATTTATATAATGATAGGTTCATCAAATTGAAAATATCAGTCTACTATACTGTTTTTGATTAAATTTAAAAAAACATAGTTATACAAGTTAATTCAAGAATTTAATTGTCGCCGTGATACAATAATGTATAAATTAACCACTCAAAACTTGATTTCCAAGTAGGTATCTAAGTATAGGTATACAAAATATGCAAGTTGTATTATGTTAACTGCAAATTAATTGAGGAAGCCACACATACATTTCTTAAAGAATTGTTCCTTGTTAAAAAGAACCACTGATAAGTAGATACAGTAATATCAAGGTTTTTTTATATATATTATATTACTAAGGGTGTAGGTGACAGCTTTTTAAATTGTCCACAATTCTATAAAATTTGAAAATTATATTTTATATTTTAGTTACTACTCTAATTATAACACTTTACCATTAATCTACTACCCGATACCTATTCATGGTTGATACGGTGCAAGAACAAAATATTAGGAACCTTACATTAAAAGTGCAATTTTTTGGCTAGGAATATTTTTTTATCAACATATTCTATAGAAAAATAAAACTAAAAATGCCTATGAATAGCTTAAAATTAAACTAAATATTTTGAAATATTCAGTGTACCAACAATTATAGGTAATTTTAGTATTTTAGTCTGTAGTTTTTATGATTAATATTTTTTAATTTAGGTGGGTAGTTACAACAAAACAATGGAAATATTTTGTTTAAAAAATTCAATTTAGTCAACATTTGACTTTTAAATGCTAATAAAAAATGTACGTGCCTTACAATTAAACCTTAACTTTATTTTAATCCGAGTAAGAAAAACTAGGAATCTTGGAGTTAATTTTTAAGCCCCTAGTAAATTGACTGATTATCAAATTTTAGGATAAGAATATTAATTTTCTATTTTCGAGTTAAAGTTTAAAGAGTTAAAATTGAATATCATATTAGTACATACCAGCTGGATTGATACCTCCATTTGTTGCAGTTCCTGACCCAAGAGCTGCAAGATTAGTCAAAGGAATATTGTGTTCTGTTCCAAGCTAAAATAATTAAACAAAATTTACTTAATAAATTAGGTTTAAATAATTAATACAAACTTACATCTTTAATAACTGTACAAGTTTCAAATACTGAAATTTCTTTACATGGATGGTAAGCGATTGATTCACAGTTCGGTGGTGGCGACTGAAAATGTATAAATTATATTATATTATACTCCTATTATTATCTTAAAATATACAATATCAGGATCAAAAATATAATAAAAATGTATGAACATTAAAAAAAAATAATAATTTGAACACTAATTATTATACTAATTCCTAGAGTTTAACTACAATTTTACTATTTAGTAAAAATATACAAACATGGTGTCAAACTAGGTAAGTAGATCTAAAAATAAATTTGAATACGTAGATATGAGATCAATCATATGGTTCATCCATAGTTAAATTCTATTGATCTCCTTACTAGCCTACCTATTATAGTACTATTACTTTATTCGGGATAAGAACCATACTGCGCAGTGACCAGATGTTGTCAGTAGCGTAGCAATTCCAGTGAGTCTACCATCTGTATGCTTGCTGTGTAATGAAACCACATCCTGCGTACAATTAAGGCCGCAGAGTACATTTCTTATCTTGAATAAAGCATACAAGTATAGAAATAAGAATGAATTAAATATCAAAATTATCTCAATCATTGTTTAATAATTATAAATAATTAAATTATGTCAATTATTAAAAGACATTTGTTGTACCAATCTCCCAAAATCAATGTCTCCCAAAACACAATATTTCAACTATATATTTTATTTAAGGCTTAAAATAAATATTCAATATTTTCTTACATCTAATAGTACATTGCATACTAGATAAACACAATGAGATATTGTGCCTGTAGTGCCAGTAATTGAAACTAGACGTTCAGTTGAATTGGGTAACATATTTGATCCTACTAGTATGGCAGCTCTACTTGAATCTCTAATTTCCCTTATTTTACTTCCATTTTTGCCAATTATGAAACCACATTGAGATGCTGGCACAATTAGTTTAAGAGTCAAAGGTGTTTTAGGGCCAATCCAATTGCCATTTAGTCTCTCAGAAAACTAAAAAAAAAAAAAAAAAAAAAAAAAAATAATGAAGCGATTTTGAACAAATTTGGATTTTTTATAAAAATTCTTACTTCTTCAACTTTTAGTCCAATAAGTTCAGTAGCTCTACAAATTGCAATTGTATTTCCAGAAATTATAACAATACGTTCAGGAGTTGAACCATTAGAGATTAATACTCTAGCACCAGACTAAAAAATATTAAATTATATTTAATATTATTACTACATTGAATAATATTAGCTATTTACCTGGCTTCTGATATTTTTTACAGTTTCACCTCTTATACCAATCACATTTCCAACTTCCTAAAATAATAAAGCAGGTAGGTATAATACTCCTTTAGTCTATAATTGGTTAACTACATTTTTAAAAGACACTAAATAAATCTTAATATTATCTACTCACCTAAAATACCTGTGAGTAAAATTATTAAAAAACAAAAAAATATTTTATAATTTAATCAATGTTAGTTTTTATTAATGTTTAACAAATTGTAATTTAAAAAAATCATCTGCCTTACACATACATAACATACAACATTTAGACTGACATGAACATTAGTTGTGGTCTATTGTCGGTCATATCCAATACCATACGTGAGGAATGAGAAGCCAGTGCTTGACTCTCATTTTATGAGATTTAAAGAGGGGTATCAGAGAGTGGGGGGCATAGCCCCCACGACTCAATAACTTTTAACAAGTGATGGGGGACACACTTTCTTTAAAATAAACGTAATATAAAAATCCCCCATCTTTAATTATTTTACCAAGTCAAGCTTAGTCATTATGTAAAAAATAGTTTTATAAATTGTATTTAAATATAGGTACAGATACAAATATGTCCATTCAGATTTCAGAAAGTATCTAAAATACATTTGAAATCTTTAGAACAAAAAAGTATTTTTGAACAAATATACTTGGCGTGTATTTTAATACTGTTCCTATTATACAGCACAAAAATTAATTTACTAATAATTTATAAATTGTAATTTCACATTTTATTTTTATTCTGAAATACCTTACCTAATACCTACCTATTAAAAAATCTAATTTTTAATTTTTAAAAAGAATATTCAAATGAATGTTTAATAATTTGATTTTAATCATAAATAAAATAATATAGGAAATTACTATCAAAAACAAGAAATCTTGATATTTTTAAAGCATGACGTGGTTTCCAAATACAAATACGTACGAAAAGTATTACTTTATAAATAATTTCCAAATAGGTAGGTACCTCTACTAAACTTTTAAATACCTACTATAATAATATTATTTAAATGCATTGAAGATTAATAATAGATCAATTTAAATAGGTAATAAAAACAAAACTATTGAAAATATGGAACGTTAATAGATACAGACAAGAATACGTGTGTAATGTGCTCTTAAGTAGTAAACTAGTTAAGTAACAAACAAAATAAAATATCATACAACATACTCGGCTATTAAGTAGAATCCGTATGGTAAAATCGATACCGTCGTATTTATTGAATAGACTAGTCCCATTGGAACTCAAATGTTCATTTTCTGTTTTTACCACAGTAGACATTGTCGAAAGTTACTTTTGAAAGCAGGTATATTACCGACTTGATAGTTACACAATTAATAAACAGACAAAATCAGATGATAGACAAACAACCGCCAACCGTCACTCGCCAACACGAGACATGTGACAAGTGACAACGAAACCGTAACTCTGGAACTGTTTATTGTGACACTGAAATCTGAATGTAATATGTACGACTCAACACTGCTAAGGACTTTGGCTCATTGCACACCCGCCACAAAAAACGTCGAAAACACGATGCACGACGGTCGCCAGTTGGTCCGTTGGTCGCTCGGAATTATTTCATTTTCGGAAACTGATAAAAATAAATAAAAAATATTATACATTACGGTACGGGCCCGGCCGATAAACGTGACACGTTGGTGACACTCGCGAGTCGTGAGAGCGATATTTTCCCCTAAAAAAATAGCTATCAGTATGACCAGTCTATAAAATCAAAGTCATTGTTGTTGAAGACGGCCGTCGTAGAACTATTATTGTTTACATATAAAGAAGGATAAAGAAGCGCCATTTCACAACTTTATACTTCTACCGCGTTCACACGATGACCGTGTATAAACATATTGAACCATTTACTCGGTTTTGAAACGATACTCACAAATTGTTCGATATTTAAGGCGGGTTTCCACTATACACGTTCACGTGTGCGTGCACAAATGACAAATAAATTTTCGATTCGAACGGTCTTCAAAACGTTTTACACTGGTTACTGTGGTAACTATAGTTTTATTATATATGGTTCTTGATAACGGTACACAAAGGATATCCCGCCTTTTTTAAATATTTAAATACATAATACATATTATAATTTAATTATCATTTGTGCTAATATTTTATTCTTAAATTTTTTTAAAGTTTTAAACGCATTTTGTTTTTATTTTACCGTCAACTCTGTTTAATTTGTTAAATTTTAAAAATATGATGGAAAATCAAGAACTTCAATGGTATAATTATTTTATTAAGATTCATCGAAGAAATGTGTTGCTTGTATATTTAGCCATTTCACACAAAAAAAAGAAAAATCAGAGGTTATACAATCTTTTATTTCTATACCTATATATTGTTCTTTAATGTTAAATTATGATTTACTAGATCAAAATCCAAATGGCATGTTCAACCTTTTTTAAAAGAAAGAATGGTACACGGGCATTATCATTGTTTAACTAGTGAACTTCAATTGACAAATTCTGAACAGTACCAAAACTTTATTAGAATGTCTGCCAGCACATTTGAAGAGTTGGTGTGTCTAGTTGGACCCAAAATAAAGCGTTTCCCAAGTCGGCCTGATATAATATCAGTTGGAGAAATCCTAACTGCAACATTGCGGTAATATACCCGCCATAATAATAATTCATTACTATCTATTTATTTAGTAAATTATTATAATATTGAGTACAATAATGTGTGACTATTACAGATATCTTGCGTCTGGTGAATCAATGATGTTGATTACGTACGGTTTTCGTATAGGAAAAGCTACCGTATCAAAATTAATTTTACAATGTTGTGAAGTTTTATGGGATACATTAAACCAAAAAGTATGTTGTATTCTGGTTATTCACTATGTATGTACAAAGCTGTAACTAGTTAGAAAGTTACTTTTTTAATTTAATTCATATTAACTTTGTAACTTAACTAGTTGAATTTAATGTACTTGATGATTAATTTATGTAATACATAACATTTAAAAAAATTGTATTTTAAATTTATATTTTGAACTAATATAAAAACTTACTTCTAACTTCTAGTCTAACTTAAGTTAGTATTTTCACCAAACTAACTTCTATCTAATTAAGTTATAAATTTGAAAAATTTTAGAAAGTATCTTATATCCTAACTTAGTTACTTTTTATATTAAAGTAACTTAACTTTAACTAGTTGAAAAAAGTGACTAATTTGCCCAGCTTTGCGTATGTGATCAATATATAATATAGTGAATTATAGACATTATTTTTGTAACTTCCAATGATAGGTATTAGTTGTACCAGATACATTTAAATGGGCTCAATTAGCTGTTGACTTCGAGAGAATATGGCAAGTGCCAAATTGTATTGGCAGCATTGATGGTAAACATATTATACACCAGGTAATAATAATTATTAACTTTTTAATAGTATTTATTTAAATGAATAAAAATTACCTTTTTAATAATTGTATAGGCATTTGCTAACAGTGGATCTGAGCACTATAACTACAAAGGGTCCCATAGTTTTATACTGTTGGCAATGTGTGACGCCAATTATAATTTTACGTTAGTCGATATTGGCGCAGCTGGGAGATGCAGCGATGGTGGAGTTTTTTCAAGCTCTGAAATGGGCAAGGGTTTCATACACAATGATTTAAATTTTCCAGCTGATAAAGAAATACATGAAAACAGTGGTCCAATTCCATATTATGCGCTAGGGGATGAAGCGTTTCCATTACTTTCAAACCTTATGCGCCCTTATCCAGGAAGAGGTAAACGAAAACTACCATTAAAGGAATCCATTTTTAATTATAGGTTTGTCTCAAGAATTAAATAATTTTTAAATATTCTAATGATTGTAAACAAAAAATTTTCTACACAGGCTTTCCAGAGGTAGACGGACTATAGAAAACACTTTTGGGTTAATGGCCTCAAAATGGCGGATTTTTAGAAAACTGATAATTGCTGGACATAAAACTGTTAATGCAATTACAAAAGCTGCTGTTGTACTGCATAACTTTGTAAAACTGTCTGAAAACAATGCTGGTACTTATAATAAAAAAATACTTATTAATACTATTTGATTATTTTTTAACCTAAATGTATCCTAGGTGTACGGTATTATAGTGGAACTTTGGACACCAAACAAAGCAATCAGTGGGAACCACAGGGAGCTTTAGAACCAGTCCACCGATTAGGAACTAATACATACACAGCAGACGCTAAAGCAATAAGAGACAAACTTAAAGACTATTTTTCAGCTGAAGGTGCGACTTTATTCCAATATGAAAGATTAATTAATTTATAACTATTTGAACCATAAATTTATTAAACTATTTATTGTAAAATAAAAACAAAAACATAAACATATTAACTTCAAAATTGAATTTGTAGAATTTTAAGTATGAGAAAAATTACAAAACAAATAATAATCATACAGTCTTTACTTTTTTCCTGCTTAGTTAAATATAACAAAAACAAAACTACAAAATTGAATTAATTGTAGAATATTCAATAAAAAAAATAATAAGCATACAGTCTCTTCCTGATAGATTAAATACTTAAATATAGCACAATTGATAAACATTATAAAATAAAAACATAACTACAAAATTGAATTTGTAGAACTTCCCAGTATAGGAAAAATTACTTTATTGACCAATTATTGGTACCACAGCTGGTTACCCAAAAGTTGAAATATTCCAATTTTCAATTAATTCAATTCGATTGACGTAATGTGGTCACAGCGTTTACCTACCTATTCCTAAATTAACACCAAGAAGTGATCGATGGTGGAATGATATTACGCCACGAAAAAATTGAAAATGATTTTTAATAAATAATTTGTTTTTATGAATATGTATAAAATAACACAGAATAAAATAAAATAAAATAATAAATAATTTGCTAAAAAAATGATTACCTACACTATTTTCTAATAATTTAGAAAAACGTTTTTAAAAATAGAAAAAAATATATCTAAATATACATATATCAACAACAATTAAAAACTCAACGCAGAGGTGGATTGGGGGAGATATAGAATTATATAGAAACCTGGTTAGTTCCTAGATCTTTTTCTATTTTGTTATATTTTTTTATTTAAATAATTTTAGTTGTTTTGTCAAAACTCAAAATGCTTGAAAATTATTTTACATTTTAACTATACATTTTATTTTATATTATTTGAGTGTTTTACTAATGTTTGTGCAGTAACAAGTTTGACCGTTGGATATTTTGACCGATTACCGTAAAATAGTGTGTTGCGCACATGAGCAAGACACCGAAAATCGTGAACTTCGTAAGTCTATAACTTCACAACTAATCATTTCCGACAATTTATTTTTGCACCATCGTTTTAAACTCGTTGAAATACGCGTGTTTCCAAAAAAAAAATCGAAAGATTCGTATGGGCGCTAAACTAGATTTGTTCCAGAAAAATTTAAAGTATATAACGAGAGTGAAAGTTTTTAATGTAAAATATCCGAAAAAATGTTTAGAAGAGTTGAGACAGTGTGGTAAAGAAATATTTCCCAATAAATTATATTTTCTATTAAAAATTCTATGCACTTTATCTGTTTCGACATCCACTCCCTAGAGAACGTTTTCTTGTCTCAAAAGATTGAAATTTTATCTACGAAACACAATAACTGATGTATTTTCTGGATATTAAAATCAAAATTAAAGTTCTTCTTTACGCGTTGTGAAAGTTTGGTAGTACTACAACAAATATGGTGAGAGAAAAGTTGTCCCGCGAAAAACAGTTTTTGCTATGTTGTACATTTTTAAGACGAAGACAACACATGTGGGTGTGACATATTCTTAAATGTGTTGATGGTCGGAGCCGGTAGGCGAAGGGAGCCACTATAATATATGTTATTATATGTATATTTTTGTATATTATATGTTACTTTATCTATTAACAGGCAAGGTTTCAACTCATTAGCCTGTTGTCTACCTGAAGATAATATTGCAAAACAACATAATATAGGTTGGTAAATTCTATCATCATAAAGATAATTTCATATTAATTATGCTGTATGCATAATAATAACAAATAATAATATAAAATTTATTAATAATGATTAATGACTAATGAGATAATTATAAAATAGCGATGTTGGTATAAAATATGTATATAGAACGTAGACAATATTAAAATGTACAATTATGTATTATTAAATTACTGATAGGCCGTGGCGGCTCGTAGGCTTTTAATGAACTAGTGCACATCCAAAACAAATAGAACCAATATTAATATTAATATTATTATAAATTGTATTAAATAATTTTTTACAAATTTTAGTTGTTCACTAATTAGCTTTTATTTTGTTTATATTTTTAAACAGAAACACGATTGTTGTTTTGAATTTCCGATAATTATCGACTAACATTATCAGCTGATAATCGGAATATAATAAAATATGAATGAGAGAAAAAATAAATTTATTATAATGCTTATGCCGACGCGCAACGGCGCGGCGACGTCGAAAATAATTCGCTGAAAACAATTTAATAATTGGTTATGTGTACAAAACGAATGTAAACATCAATATTCAATTCCATTATAACGCGGGCTATAACGTGTTTCGACTTGTTTTCATTTTTACACTGTACAAATGTGCAAAGCGATGTGTGCACTACTGCACCACTATAATACACACCGATACGGCGATACAGTTCCGTCGCGGACAACCGCCCGGCTGTTTGGCCATCGAAATAACCCTTCTAATATTATAATTTATATTATTTTCATAATATTCTGAATTTACGGTTTTTTATTTTTAAAAATAATCTTAATAACACTAAAAGTACCTACTTAGTAGTATTATTATGATATTTATGTTTTCAATTTTTCTTGAGTTTGGGTAGGTAGTGCACGTGCACTTGTGCAGATATACACGAGTCGCCACTGAATCAGTATAATATACAAAATTCTATAATAATATTAATATACACTATGGTACCTAAATATTGTTTACGAAATTAAGCTCTAGCCTCTAAAGAAGGAAATTAAGGGTAAAAACTTAGTTATAAATAGTTTAATATTATAATATATCTGTAAAATTGTCTTTGTGTACGACGTATTGTGAACTATAATATATAAAATATAAATACGTATATTATAAAGTTAATAACTACGCAAGATGACGTAAAATTTAGTTAAACTCTTTGAATTTTTGAATACAGAACAGATGATCCGGTGTCTATAAGTTATGAGTATGATTGTCAATTGTCATATTGCAAAGTAGGAAATTAATAATTGCTAACGAGAATACGCAAAAATGTAAAAAATACGTATAAAAAAATTCAAAATTAATTGTAGGCGCTGCGCGCAGCATTAAAGTAGTACGCATGCGTACAAACGTAAAATCGGAAACTTTGGATTTATTATTTATTTATTTGTTCAGCCAAAACAATTACAATTAAATAATTACAATAAAATACATTAATAATAGCTACGAATACCAACTGAGCTATATAAGCTCGTATCTTGTATACGGAGTTCAACGATATTAAAATTCGTTTAAAGTAAAATACTTATATAAATACAAATATCATATAATTAAATAAACAAACCACGATAAAAGAAACTTTAGAAACAAAAATTAACATCAGCATTTTACATAGTATAATTTATATTGGATATAAAATTAATATGTTATACGAAATTATGTTTAGACATATTGACATTTTATTGATACACCCATTATCATCAAGATCACTAACTATTTTATTTATTACCTTTTTTATTAATTATATTAATTATATCATTGATATTATTGGATTGACTTTCACATAAACTTTTTATTAGAATCTTTACTTCGTTATTTAAATTGTTGAAAATAGTTTTCCCCATGTAATTAGGAGAATTTCTAAAACTAGTTAATAATGTATATGACGGTTTAATGTATTTTCCTGTTTTTCTGTACATTATTCTGTAGCATTGAGTGTATGGTTCCGTATGGATTTAACTAAATTTGCCTAATGTATAATTTATAAATAGATAATATATTAGTATGGTTGAATAATTCCTCTGATGGGTATTTTAATGGTAGGGATAAATTTAATGGTATGCTACTTTTACAATCATTTTTTGTGTAGTATGCAATGTATTGATATAATGATATCTGTGCCTCCCCAACATGTTATGCCGTATAATATAATTGAATTACACAGTGCGTCAGTGCCATGTAAATTTTTCTTATGATTGATTTATTAAGGAATTAAATTTTGTAAAATAATACAGTTAAGCTTCTTTTACGACAATACTCTTCAAGACTGAGGATTACAAATGTTTTAAGATTATGAGGGAGCGATGACTGTGATTTGTGTTTTTTTACGTCTCTTTACAAGATAAGTAGTGGAAATAATAGTTTTAAACTTCAGTAACTTTTATGGTGGGAAAGTGAATCTGGTTCTAGCATTCGAGAGAAAACAATTGAAAATTTCCAGCGGTTTTCAAAAACGTCGGGAAAAATAAAAAAAAAATTTAGGAAACTGGACTATTTACGCAAAACAAGTTTTCGACGTAATCGATTTTGTTGTGTAACTAATTCGTATTTAATATTTTATATTAGCATCTTAATATTATCATCGATACACAATAAAATCATGAAAATATTTTGACTATTTTTGAATTATTTATTAATTTTCCTATTTTTATTAGTTACCAGTGGCGTATTTAGGGGGGTGGCCCCCTAGGCCAGGGCCCATAGTGAAATTTCAGGTTCAATCAAACCATTGCATGTATATTTGCACTGTTTACAGTTTTTCACCATGATTAAGTTAGCCGGTTGATTAAAATCGTTTTTGAGGAATCAACAAGGAAATGTTATATTGTCAGTACTTGCTTTGATGATAAATTCATAGTAAGATAACATCAAAATATATAAATGACACTGTCATTATTTTTTAAAAAAAAACCAAAAAATTAATTTTACATAGGAATTATAAAATTAAATTGCGCAATTTATATTTGTACTGTATATATTTAAATGTCATAATTATAACCACCCTAAAAAAAGTATAATTATGGCCATGTTAGTCGTGCTATGCTTGTCTAGTGATGAGTGATGACTGATAAATCGGCCCATAGTGAATATTATTCGTATATACGCCACCGTTAGTTACGTTACGTTATTGTTTCAAGTCGGTTACGTCGGTTACGTCGTTTTACAGTCGTTTTCATGTGAAAGAACAGAATATATGTACCAGGAACATATGCCGTGATAGTGATTTGTGTTGGCTATAACTTTGTTGAACGGTTGCTAGTTAGTAGTTACTATAATTTTATTATAGCCTACTGCCGCAGCTGTCGCCGCAAACGTCAAAACTGAAGAAAGAGTAGTGGTTTAGATCATGCGACCCTGGTACCGTCAACTCCCATTAGACAACGCAAGCCGAAAAAAATGTACGAGATACTGTTTAGTAAACAGTTGTGTGTAGATAAAAATACATTGTAAATGTAAATAAAAAAACTATATAGATATATTTAGATATTAAATACAAGTTTGAGTTCCTGAAAATTAAATATTTTTCACTTAATATAAAATGAAAAATGATAAAACAATTTTTTTTTGTGGTAAGGCCCGAAAACCCTATTTTTTTTTATCAAAACGACCTTGGCGAGTGGTGACTGACGACAATTAAATTACTTCTACAGACTACACAGTACCTAGTGGTTCGATTTAAAAAATTTAAAGATGTTTGAATTGGTAAACAGTCTACTTTGTATCGGTCGGATACTGTCGGAGCATATTTTATATTTTAAATATTTAAAAATATATTTTACTGTTTAAATATTTTTTTAATATACCTATTCAATATTAAAAATGTGGGTAAACGGATGTCGAATGTCGATCTGTTGTACAGTAGGTTACAACTTACAAGTGGGTCACTGTATAATGGATGGTATTGAATTTGAATTCAATAATATAATATTCTGAGCGAGACTGTTTGTTAGTGTGGAAATTTAAAATTATATTTATAAAAATATATTGTTGTTATAATATTGTTATTTATTATTAATACGGTGGCCGGTAAGTTGAATTATTATTATAAAATTACATCCAAATAACTAAAATAGTTATTTAATATGTAATTTCCTACAAATTTGTACATTAAATAACTATATTTGTTATAAATTATCTTAGGTTTTGAATGTATAAACTACCTACTTATAGTAAAAATAATAACGAATAAAAATTCAGAATTTTTTTACCATATTATACAATTTAAGATTTTTTTCTTGCATATTTGTTGATTTTTTTCACAATAATTTGACTGCATAATATTATATAACATATATTTTATTTCATAAAAATCCACGCTCTACTTATTATACTTTAACTTTACCCCTATACGTTAAGTCACAACGTCGAAATTTACACCGCAGATGGCTGCAGATCACTAACACAGTTTACAGCAGTATTATACGCGTTGAGCGTGCCGAGTAACATAATTATCTATAGTACCCGCGGGCCAGGTAAATATATTTTATTCTATAGACGGTTAATCATTCCCGTCACTGTCTACTATAATATGAAAGTTTAATGCCGGATTGCATGAAAAGATAATTAATTTAATGGATCAATATAAAATATAATAGGCCTATCATGGGCCACGAAATCATGTTTAAGGGACTACTGTCTACTAGGCACTAGCTCACTATTGATTCAAATATTCAATAAATGTTTTGTGATTGTTCATGCAGCCCGGCATTAGTGTTGTATGTAAATAAAACCATACCTGAGTGTTCTTTTCGTGACTTATTATAAATAAACAAACGCACTTTGCAATTATTGCTATTACATTTTTATGCAAATGCACTATACAGAAAAACAGAAATTGTAGCAGAATGAGAAATGGCTGTTGAAAAAACATCACTTCGTCGTGTAATTACCGTTGAACCAAATATTGTAAAGTATGGCTGACTGCCTGTCACCTGACTACTTACCATAGGTCATACGAAAATATTAATATATTATACTCATAAGTCATAACTCATCGATGCAATTTCAACATCGGTTATTAATATTCAATATTTCGACATCGAATATACGGGTTTTCTTCTTATGTTCTTTGACCTTAGTATTCAGGATTTTCTTGGTTATACCAAATGGCAAATACTATAGATAAGAATACGGGACAGTTCGATTAAAAATCGTGACACATTTTGTCCCCCCTCCATAGAATAATATTACTCTCCCCCATAGAGTAATATTACCCTATGCCCCCCCTCCCCCGAAAACGTATGGGTGCCTAGTCCATAGGCGTGTCTACAGGTCCAGTGGCGTATTTAGTATTTTTTGTTGGGGGCGGATGACAAGAATTTTATCTTACAGATTACGATGTAATAATTATTAATTATAATATAATAATAGACATGTATTTAAAGGCGGGTTTGTCCCTATATCCACTCCCGTAAATACGCCCCTGAGCCTGTTATGCACAGACATGACCCGCGAAATTTTATCCAACTTAGGTACATTATAAATTGCAGTGCATAATATTATAAACTTTTTTTTCTAAGTTTCCGATTTCGTATTAAGTTTTTTGATTCTCATCACGTAAAAATAAACATTTGTAAGAAGTATTATTAGTATTAAAATTATATTTTAAAATTACTAAAAACAATTTCATATAACCTACCTACCTATTTATTTATTTATTTGATAAAAGGATTATTGTTTTTTATTCCAAATAAAAAAAATAAAACTGATTTAATTATTATCAGATGATAAAACTTATTTCAACATTTGGGGTCATATTCCCAAACCTGAGTCTAATTTTTTTTTTTGGGGGGGAGTGGTGAAGTAACCTCACCCTTGAATATGCCACTGTTGTGCGCGACCTGCGGATGAGGTCTGGACACGCCTACCACGAATTAAGATATACTGGATACGCACTACGCAGAACAATCATATAAAGTAGTACTAGTAGTCCTGCCGCAACGTAAGAAGTTATTGCTTCGAAATATGAGTGGATATAAGGTACTGCGTTCCGTATCCAGTATTCGTGGTGCCTACCTTCAAACATAATATCATGGGACCTGGTTCGACTACGCTGAAGGATTTCTCATATAGGCAATGACTACGATTTTGGAGGGATCCTATGTCGCAAGCATTTTAACATTGACTGTCCGATATCTATAGTATTTGGTTAGAAACACGATTAAAGATACAATCATTAATCGTGGTTAACACAAAACTTCATATTTTTGTACTTCGGAAATAATAATTGTTCAATTGTGTTAGTTGACGACATGTTATTTTCCAATATTTAATTCTGTTAGATTAAAGAAACAGTCCAGATTCGTTAACTGTGAGGAATTTTAAACAATTTTTATAGTACCTACCTAAGTAAATTTAAATAATTGTTGTAATAAATAATAAAGGTTAGGTATTTAGTTGGTACTTATGAGAGCCGAAAGGTCAAAATGGAAAATCCCAAGAAGTTTTCAAAATCGCCGGGAAAAAAAAATTATGAAAAATCCTGAACTTTTACGCAAATCTAGTTTTTGACAAAATTGATTTTGGTTTGTTTGGTGTAACTCAAAAGCAATTAGCCATATACCTACATACTTGCAGTTTTTACCAAATTGTTATATTAGTATTTTCTACATAAATGGTAATTTTTAAAATATTTTGACTTTTTTGAGCTACATATATATTATAGAAATATTTTATTACTCTTTTTGAGCTAGGTATAATATACATTATACAATATTATACAATATTTACATTATACAATATTTATATTATAAAATAGTTTTTTTAGTTTGATTAGTAATATTTACACCATCAATTAAGTAGGTACCTAAATACCTAATTATAAATTATTTTTTATATATTTTTATATTAATAATTTAAAAAATATTATTCATAATATTATTATTTTGTACATACTTTGTATATATTTATATATTTATATAAGATGAATATCTTTGTTCAAAAAAAAAAATTATTTGATTTGAAATTATTGTGAAAAATACGTATTTAAAATTAAGTACTAGTATCTGATATTGGCCGGTACATGTAAAAAAAAAACTAATATAACTTAATTATCATTAATTTTTTAAAACGTAAGCATTATTATACCTATTCATAGTAAAACAATAATACTTTAAATTATATCTGTTTTTTATTATCACAAAGAGTAGGTATAATGTACGCATAATTGAATATGTGTATATGACACAAAAATGCAGTTGGTTATGATGACAAAGAAGTTTTTTTTAGTTTCTTTATTTCTTACCTATTTGATATGCAGCTTAAAGTGAAGTATTGCTGCGAACAAAACTATAATATTGTACTGTTATGATTTTATGAGCATACCTACTGAATATAATGTATACTAGTGGCGGATATCGGGGAGACCAAGATATATACTGACATACTGTATTTATTTAATTTGAATGTAATATTTGATTTGAATTATTATACCCCATGCATGAAGATTAATTTTAAATTAAATTTAAGGCTTCTGGTGCTGGCTATTTATTGAGGAGCAAATCATTGCGGCAACTTAATTCACATATCGTTTCGGCGTCGTGACTTCGTGAGTGTTAGTAGTCATAGCCCATAGGAATAACAAATAGATGGAGGGGGGCATTAGGGGTTGAGACGCCCAAAAAATTCCATAGCCCTCCAATCGTTTCCTAAATGTAACTCTATTCGATAATATTAAAGTAGGGCTTTAGCCCCCCAAATCTCAAATCCTATTTACTCCTATCGTAGTAGTATAATATTATAAACAGGATGAAGTACGCCACTAAAATACAGCCGCTGACGAGAATAATAATTGTATACATTCCTACTCGGAGAAGATTATGATATATGGAAGCAGTGGCGCGCAGAACATTTTTCAGACCTGAGGCAAACTATACAATTTGATCACCCACCCTACCACCGTCATGTTTTTCGTACTCAATTGATACTTTAACAAATTGTATACATTTATATAATATTTAAAATATATGATCAAATTAGTGACCAGTTGCACCCTAATAACCTATCCACTCACCCGTATTATCCCTGAGGCAATTGCCTCAAAAGTAGCTTTTCAGCACGCCACTGTAAAGAAGTGAAACTAATAGTTTGATAATAGTGGCTTGATCTAATACTTACTGGATAACATACTGTCTTAATAGAATTAAAAATTAAAATTAAGAACTTATTTGAATAATATTTATAATTTGGCTTGTCCTAATAACATGGTTTCGCTTATGATTATATAATATATTTATAAGGATTTCAACGCCACAGCCCACAGGTATTATGCAAAATAAATTACTAACATTATAACATTTTATTATTAAACATAATATCAGCGGTCAGCACAAAATAAAAAGTATAATATACATATACACATATAGCGTTGCACGTTGTATCATTATAACTATCATTATTCATACCTACATAAGAGAGCCTTACTCTTTAAGAACAAATTATCAGAAATCTTATGTTTAATTTTCAAGCTAGATCCAAATTACCTATGCGGCGTGAGCACACAATCTCGCTATACTTGAGGTAATAATAAATTCTGTCATGTGGTTTATATCATAATATATAATAAAAAAACTATTTACTAATATAATAATTTAAAAACAACCAAAAAAAAAAAAAAAATAGGTGTCAGCGTCCCAATGGAATTAGAGTAAGGATTTTTTGTCTGTAACATATCATTAAAAGGTAGTTACTTAAAAAAATTTTAAATTGTTTTTAAAATTATTATGTAGATGATTAATTTATTAAGTACATACTATTTCTTTCTTGTATACTGTTCTTTCAAAATTCTTGCCGGATCTCTTATGTCGCTAACTAAAAGACGTTTGCCAAATAGTGGACTGATCAATTCAGGCAATAAACATTCCTTATAAAATCTAATATAGAAATGTATTGCAGTAAATTAGTGTATTGATTAACTTATAATATTCACAATTCAGTACTTATCTAACTGCAACTTTATTTTTGTGTTCCAAAAGTTGACATCATATGAAATAATTATATTATAAGACCAATTGTCTGTGAAAATAAAAAAGTAACATTTTGTTCTTTTTGTAACATGTAATTGAGTTTGGATTTGATAATAATAGTCATGGTTGGTTTTTAATGTTACACATTTTTCTTTGTCAATTTGGCAAAATGATACCTATAACAATTAACATTTTTTTTACTTATATATCGATCTACCAAGTAATGTAACATATTTTTGCAACAATTACTAAAATTAAACTATTTTATGGACTTACTTTTCCATTTTTAACCGCTTCTAACATATTTACTTCGGTTATAGCAGAGAAGGGACATTTAATTTCAATAATTGAATCGTCTTCAATAAGACCATCTACAACAAGTATAACAATAATTAATGTAGGTAATATAATTATTACAACTAAAAATAAATGTATGTTATTTGATTACCTGGACTTGCTGCTATATAAGGATCATTTTCATCCACACATAAACCCACAGGTTCAATAATAATTTTAAATATTTCTTCAAACTTTTGTTTGGCCACGGTTTCCATCATACGTCCATACTCTATAGATTTAATTTTATAATTTAGTTCGCCATACAGTAGTTCATGAACTGTTTTTTTACATGATGTGTGTGGTCGCATTTTGCAAATTTTTCCTACTTTAGAAGAAGTTATTCTTTTTTTCCTTTCTGAGAACCATAGTGGAGATTTTGCTTGTTCTCTAGTATCTTTTTCTAGTTTTTCTATTTTAATTAATTAAATATTTAATTTAAGTTATATTTTATTATACAAATATTCCATAATATCTGTTACCTTTATCAATTTCTCTTAATTTGTTTATAAAATCAATTTTTTGTTTTTCAAATTCTTCAGACAACTCTTTTGCTAAACCATCATTCTCATCTAGACCTGATCTTTTATATCTATTTATTGATGTTGAAAGCCTCTTTTTATTATGAAGTATCTTTCCGCCACCATCTTCCAAAAATTGTTTTCCAAATTTTCCTAAAATGATTTATAACATACAATATCTAGTAATTATATAATATACATAATTAAATTAATATTTATTATACATCTAGAAAAACCTGGAATTTTAGTAGTGATATTATATTTGATTATTGCTCTTAAATACTGATTAAATTGAATGCAATGACCGATACACTAGCATTGTAAGCATTTTGCTGTGATAAATAAATTTGCTTACCATCAAGGTATTTATTTATAAGACTATTAAATATTGCTCATATACATTATTACCTAAATCTAAAACCAAACATTTAGAATTAATGACTAATTGACTGATAATAGTATTTATTTCTATCATTATTCCACAACTTTCTGCTTGTAACACCCAACTTTTATCGAATAGTATATTTTTATTGCCAAAGCATGTATCAAAATTTGAATGGTGCCCCAAAATGCGGTATGTATTATACGCAGCATCTCTAACCAAATCTGTAATATATAAAACAAATGCTTATTATAATGCTATATTTCACTATAATTTATAGGCCTGTGGAGAATTTCCCCTGTGAAATTATATAATTATAATGATGATATTGACTTATACATTAATTATCTATGCCAAATCTCTACCTAGAATCACTTAATTTTTTATGCCTACATTTACTTATATTTATTATTTATACATACTTGAGATTTTTTGTGTTTCTGTTACATTATCTTTCTTTCTATATCGTATAGCTTTTACAATAGAAGTTCTAAACCACATCAGATGTTGAAAAATGAATTTCCTTAAATCAATAAATTGGGAAGTGTATTTTTATTACTATTGCAGTCAATTTTTGCATATAATTCCGTAACATAATATGAGTTACAACTTACAACTCTCAATTTTCTCTTCCAAAAAATGAGGAGCCATAAGGTAAAATTTCTTTGGTTAGGTTAACTTAGGTTAGGCTGGACTAATTCGCAATAATTATTGTTGTAATTCCAAAAACTCAATTATGAGGTTTTTAAATTTTAATTTATGGACAAATAAAAGTAGCCTTTCCGTTAAAATTTTACATTTTAGGAGTTCCAAGAAGATTAGGTATGTAAAATAATAGTTGTTTTATTAATGTTAATCATAAAAATATAAAATATTAACGAAATGTCTATCATTTCCCCCAAAAAATAATTAATATAATAAATTATGGAGTTGAAAAAATTGTGAACCTAAGAAAAATATTAATGCAACTGTTTTTTGTCTCTGATAAGTACTTAGTCAATTCCACAATTGCGAATTAAGCCGATATATAATATTATATTATTATGAAAATAAAGAGTGAAAAAAGCACCTAATACCTACATAATTGAACGTGGGTTGTCCTTGCGTTTTTTTATTATCAAATAACAGTGGGTATGAACATGATTTGTTCTTGGTATAATTTATTGTTCTGTGGTATGAAGTATGAACTATGAAAGTATGAACAACATTGGATTGTTCGAAACTACGATTTTATTCGGTGCTACGATTTACAAAGCACGATTAAATTAAATAGTGCTTCGAAGTCCGATTGTCCGAACCGGACAACCGATCAAAGGTTATCACGTCTTATCAGTTATCAATCCTATTTCGTAGCCCAGGCACAGAATAATATGAATAATAATAATAATAATAATAATATTCTGTGGCCCAGGTGTGCGTTGGAACTAGTGCACCGGTACCACCACCGCCCGTATCACAACATGACCATTGACCGGCCGACGGTTAAAAAAGTAGTTCGTCAAATATTATTAAATAAATAATAATAAATAATAATGTTTATTTGTTCTACGGCGTGTCGGTGTATTAAAAACTAAGTGTGTATACCTAACTAAACATAACCTTTTTATAGACGTCACCTCGCTCGTTCGTCAAAACGTATTGTAAACCGTTAACCGATTCACTTATCCAAAATCGTTTATATTAAAAACATGAACGCTGTTTCGAGCGAAGAAACCGATCATAATAAAGTGAGCTTTGACGGCGTTAAAATGGTTGTACGCCCACACGCGAATAATATTTCAATAACCTATTGCTGTTTAATTTTTTTTAGATGTCAAAGAAAGGCATAAGGAAGTTTTTGCACAACCTGCAACCATCAAGCTCCAGCAAGGAAAGCTTGGTGGGTGCTGGCAGGACACCGCAGGACATAGCGTGAGTGTTAGCCAATGGTGGCATTGCTTATATTTATGTTTAAAATATTTTCATATTCTTTTGTGTGTAGAATCGATGGTAAATCCTCAAAACCTGAACAGACATTTGACAAGACGGAAGAAAATGCTAAAGAAACATCAGCTTCTGTTGTTTCGTCGTTGTACGTACAATTGTTAAATGAAGATCTCACTTCTGAAGGTAAATAAACAAATATCCAGTAGAATCAAATAAATTTTATGTTTTTGTATGCCCTTATTTTTCATAGCTGGTCCGAGTGAAAAATATTGGGAAGTGATCTCTGAACGTCGAAGAAAAGCTTTATTAGAAGCATTGGAAGAACATCAACGATTACAAGCAGCAGCTATTGCTTTAGAAGAAGAGAATTTGTCTTTGGGGGTATTGGTCGATAACACTACTCATCTTGTCAACACACTTAAGGTAAAGATTATTTTAAACTTAGTACTTATATTGTCAGGTAAACAAACGGTTTGTCTTGCTGCTAATGATGTATGGAAACGATAATATTATTATAAAATATTGTAAGAAGACGCCTACTCGCCAGTTGCAGCACGCCATCGTCAGAGTACCACAATTATATTATTATTACCATGGTTAGCAAAGAGTGTGTATATTTGGCCTGCAAATAAGTGTATTGATACAGAAGCCTGAACTGTGTTGAAACTAGACACTTATAAGAATTTATAATCGATGTTGTTGGAGTGGAGCGGTTTATAGATACGCCGCAAAATATGTTGGTCTACTACTCCGCCAAAATCTATTATAAATATTTATAAGTAATAAACTACTTGTCTGAAGTTTGATATTAATGGATCAAAATGCTCCAAATTATATATATACTCTGAAATTAAAAATGTATGTTGTTATTCAAAGAGTAAAACATTCATAAAATAGTAAAAACTATAATGTTTTTCCAAAAATATTGTTTTTGCAATGACTTGAAATCATGTAAAAAGGAATATTTTTAAAAACATTAGTGTTAATATTGACTGAAAATATTGACTATTGAGTGTCTTAAATTAAATGAATCACCCCGTGTAATTAATGTGGAACATCTAATATAATAATTACTATGGGAACTGAAAAAACATTTTTTTCGCGTTTTTACAAATAATCAGCCATCAAACTTTTAAAAGACAGTTATAACTGGTATATAATATTATATAAATATTATGTTTGAACTTAGTTTTGTTAATTTTTAAAAGTTTCACTTTTAAAGTATGTTTTATTATTTTTAATATTATTAATATACAAAAAATTATTTAATGTTATTATTTAATTGTATTATTTATTATTTTGTTTGTTACTAAGTTGTTTCATTATTTTTTTTTTTTTGTTAAGTATCTACTATAATTAATGTTGCTTAAATGATTTTAATTGCTGTTATTGTTTTAATGTGTTAAGAGGACGCTACCCATACATTTGTTGTCTCCGTCTTACACACACACGACATGGCAAATTGTCGTTCACAAGTTTCAATAGTGTGCTGTTAGTTTTGATACTAGAGTGAAT
>NC_042493.1:78615394-78674996 GCF_005508785.2 Acyrthosiphon pisum
AGACAACAAATCCATGGGTAGCATCCTCTTAATACTTAACACTTTTAAGGGTGATAGAGTTATATTAAAATATGTTTGAAGTCCATTAGGTTAAATTTTTGTTATAAAAAACAATATCAATGTTCAGAAAAATGTTAAATACAATTAAATCATGATTCATTTATCTTAAAATATAAGTTTCTTAAATAATTTTCATTAAAAATATAAAAACAATTTTAAACAATGTAACATATAAATAACCATTTTACATATAAGTTACACTATAACTCATATGTAAGTATAACATTTTACGGCGGCACGGTGCATCAATAAAACAACAAAATATTATTTTTTGGATTTAAGAGGTAAAGAATTTGTTTTGATTATTTAGTTATTGGTTTCAATCATAAATTAAAAAATAGAGTGAATATAATTTAAGTTCATTTTAAAGTATTTGTTAATTTATAGAACAGTTTTTAGTTCTTCTTGATAAATTGTAAAAATTTGAGATGTCTGATTGTTGCTCCCAAGACTATAACTAATCAATAATAATTGAATTAGCCATGGAACATAATATGGTCCTTGACTTATTGACTGTGAGACATTCTGTATTTTTGTCCTTTCGGTTTTAATATACTAATATATCTTCACCTGGTAATTAGATTGTCATTATTGCCACTGTCTTAATAATTCATTGTTTCTTAAGAAATGTATAAAATTTATTATTTAAGAAGCCGGGAGACCTAAAGTACTATAATCAATACATCATATGGCTAACAATTTCTGTGGACCAAATAACTAATCCTAATATTTACAAATTAGAATACATCAGTGCTCAATTTTTTTTTTTTTTAGATGAAACATCCTAGATTTGTTTTATAAATATATTAATGTCATTTGAATAGTAGTAAAATAATATTGTAGTGATTATTTTTCAAATCTTGATGGGTATCTTTAATAATCAGAATCTAGTATTTATTTTAGTGCATTATAATTACAATTTACATGCTATATAATTCTGGTCTATGGGAATATTCTTTCTAGATATATAGAATAGTTTTTATATGATTTAATTTGATTAAAAGTACATTAATTATATAATATTCCTAAATGTATGTACATTTTACTCATGCTCCCAGACACTAATAATCTTCTTTTAATTATGTTCGGCTACTGTGTAATATTGATTTATTTAATTTTTTAAACATATAATCTTTATTATTTATATTTATTACTGACTTGTCTTCTTTATGTTTCATACAGGAAATGATAAATGAGGAGACATCTGATGACAATCATGAGTCATCTAATGAACAGGAAGACAGTGATTTGAGTACGCCCAATAGTTCTTCAAGTGTCAAACATATACATAAGAAAATGAAGATATCACCAGATGATATTTCAGATATCGACTAAGAAAGTTAATATAATTACCTATACTTAAGAATTATATCTAAATTATAATTAACTAACATAATAATAACATTATTTTGCCAAAAATCACAAGTTTCTAGTAGGTTTATGTTAATTTATTTATAGCCATAAGGATATTATATTAATTATGTTTAATAAGTATTATAAGTTTATTTTTATTTCACATTCAATCATGGAATTGTTTGGTATATTGAAGTAATATGGTACTACCTTGTAATCAAGGTAGACAAAATAGTTGTTTATATTGTTAAAAAAAATAATTGCCGGTCATTTTAACTGTGGAATTATAAAATTATAAATTATATTGTAAAATTAACACAGTAATTTTTCTAAAAATAATGTATATAATATAATATGTTATTATGTATTTATATTTTTAAAGGTTAAAACTTGTCTACATTCTTATTACAATATAAATAAATAATTATTTATAGCAACGGCTATAACTCGGGTAATCATGTAGTTACTTTATTAAGGATGGCAAATGACAAATTTTATTGGGAAAAAAAATTAATTATTTATTTAATGAAAAATAGTTTTTTATTATTTCTAAGTGATAGTTACTAATTATAACATTTTGTACTTCAAAACAAAAATAGCTTATTCTATATTTTCAATATTTATTTCAATAATAGTCAAGAAATATTTTCTATTTAGATTATGGAAAATTCAATACAGAGAAATATATTTATAAATAAAGCTAGTGTGACTTGTGCTACATTAAAAATACTCATTGTATATAAAAATTCAATTATTAAACCCGACTAAAATTCAAATAAAATGTAATAAGTTAAATTCCTTCTAATAAAGAGATTATATTAAAATGTTTTTGAATATCTATGTACTTAATATTTGAATATTTTTTAAAAATAAAACTTTCTCTACCCTGATCCTCGCAAAAAAAAAAAAACGTTTATAAATATAAGCATAACATTATTAATTTTTTCTAAAACTGTTTACAAAATGTTTGGAAATTCACTCAAAAGAGTTGGTCAACCCTTTCATAATTGGTACAATGAACTGATAATATTATGCTTTTTAGAAACAACAAAATATATATTAATTTTTTAAATAAAATAGTTTTATTTTTATATTTATAGTTGTACGTTGTTAAACATTTTATTAAAAAACATTTAAGTGCTATAATAGCACTATATAATAAATTTTAATTTGAACACAATAGTATTAAAAATTCACAAACAAAATTTTATAAATCAGTTTTTGATTTATTCTAAGTGGCTAAAAACCAGCAAAGTCATCATACTCATTTTCTTCATCATCTTTGTTCCAACCTATACTCCGGTCTATCGCTTTTTTCCACAAAATATACTCGGATTTTTGTTCTAGAACAGAAAAAAAGATTAAAGATTAAAATTATTATTTGTCAATTTTAGTATCAATTTGTGTATATTTTTAAATCTACAACAACTGATGAGCATTTAATTTATTAAATACTTGCCTTCTTCTGATAAAGTCTGAATAAAAGTGTCACAGTTTGATTGAACACTGTGCATACTCCATATACCAACAGCAAAACCAGCTGCCAGAGCGGCGCCTAGAGCTGTAGTTTCCACCATTTTAGGGCGCACTATTTAAAAGATAAATATAAATATTAGTTGGGTTTGGTAGTTATACCTAGGAACTAAAATAGACTAAAAAACTAAATATGCAAAAACAATAAAATTTGTTAGGTATTCAAAAATTTTTTTTTAATGAACTATTGATTATAAACATAGTTGTATAATTAGTAGATTACTTAAATAAAAATTATTTTATAATATAAAAGAAAAAGAAAAATCTGATATGCAGAATACGTCAGGTTGCTGAACGTGATGTTAGTTATTTAACTGAAAAGATATTGTCAGTAGATAGAATTAATAAAATTATATTTTCAATATTTGTGGAGTTGTTTACTAAAAATGTCTAAAATTATATCGTCAGAAAATAAAAATTTTTTTTTTGCACTTTTTGTTTTTATTCTATAATGGACTAACTAATAAAAATTGTATTTTGAATTTTTGAATTCGTCAACAACAGTTATGAATATAATTATTTCAAGTTTGTCTGGTATAAATCGAAAGTATATAAAAAATAAAATGCAATTTCTACAACTTATGAGCTCTAGTTATTACTCTTTGATAGTAAAAATTTGACAAAGGGATTACAAAATCATGATAATATAATATTAATTCTATAGATTATGTATGTAGCTCAATTACTACAAATTGAAACAAATGAAAACATAATAAAATTGTTTGATTTTTAATTTTGTTTATATTTTGTGCACCACCAAATTATGCCAGGTATCAAATCTTTTTTCTTCAGGTTAATGTCAAGGATAATATTTTACATTTGATCTAAAATGCTTGTGATTTGAACAACTTACCGACAGGAAGACAACAAACATTTGTAAGAATCTTCAAAAATGTATCGCTAGTAGACATACCACCATCAACATTCAATGCCGTAATAGGATGGCCAGTATCTGACTGCATAGATTGCATAACATCTTTTGTCTGGAAACAGATTCCTTCAAGAGTTGCTCGCATTAAATGTGCGTCTGTTGTCTCCATAGTCAACCCTGTGATAGTTCTGTATAACATAGAAGGTTAAATCAGGTTAATCAATCCACTTTTTACTATTAAAATTGTATTTTAATTTAATGACAGTAAAATTACATTTAAATGCTTACAAAGAAACATGAATTCATGAAAACAGTTATTCATTATTTTAATATAGTAACTTATTAGCTATTGTCCTTCTTCATCAAAGAAAGAAAATTAATATGTAGACCAAACAGAATTGTTAAAATAAAATATGAATTAACAGCGACCACAAAAAATCGATAATTTGTTGTTATAATGTTACTAACCCACGTGCGTCACTTTTCCAGTATGGTGCATAAAGTCCAGAAAAAGCAGGAACGAAATGAATTCCATTTGTGTCTTCAACACTATCGGCCATTACCTCCATATTCTTGTAACTATCCACGATACATAGATTATCTTTCAACCACTTTGTAGCAGATCCAGCTACAGCCACTGATCCTTCAAGCGCATAAATGGGATCGGTTTGTTTACCCATCTTGTAAGCCACGGTAGTTAAAAGGCCGTGAGTTGAAATCACTGGCTGAATAAAAGAAAATGAATCGTTTATAAATCTGACAGAATATAAAATTCTAAGTATTTTAGGCAGTTTTGTATGGTAATGTGGAAACGGAGTCTAGTTTTTTTTTTATATTTTCATTAATATATACAAGAACTATTAATAATTTTCAGAACTACCAGACTTGTTCTGCAGTAAAATAAAATATCAAGATTATTATAATAATCTCTTAACACCAGGTGTCTATATCCTGTCTAGAATTTTTATTTTTATCTTAAAAGAATAAAACAAAAAATCATTCTCACCTTACGACCAGTGTTGTATAACAAAAAGCACCCAGTACCAAATGTGCACTTGGCTTGACCTGCCAAAAAACACATTTGGCCCATAAGGGCAGCTTGCTGATCACCTATGCACTATAACAATATATTAATACAATTAATACAAATTTAAGAATCCTCAAAGAAGGAAAAAAGTACGATTTTATAAGTTACATATAATTTATTTATTACCCCAGATATTGGTGTTTCTGATAGTGGTCCTTCAGTCATACGACCGTACACCTCCGAACAGCTTCGTATTTCTGGATATAATAATTTGCTTGGCATTTCAAAAAATCTGAAACAAAATTTAAATAAATTACAATAACTATGTGCAATAAAATTAGATTTTTTATAGCAAAAACAATTATTTGAAGGTAATATACCTACATATTTATATTATTTTTAATAATATAGCTAACATTAATTGTAGAAAAGGAAGGAACAATCTAATTCACATTTTAATATATTTTAATTGCATTATTAAATTATTTGATTTAAAGCAGTCTTAGGAAAATATAAAAATTAACATATTCAAATGTTTGAAAAAGACTAAGTTGAAATAATGATTTAAAATAAAAAAACAAATGTTGGCTTCTTGATAATCAAAACAATTTGCCTATATTATATTGTTGTTAATATAAATGTACATAATACTAAAATAGTATTAATAATAATACAAGCCATATAAACTTACGATTATTACAAAATATACATACTCAATCAATGCCTTATCCCATCTTAATGAGTGAATATTCATCAGCATGGTCCGAGAAGCATTAGTAACATCAGTTATATGAACTCCTCCATTTATACCGCCTGTTAGATTCTACAAACAAAGTAAATACCATTTGGTAGTTACAAGTGAATTTTAGAAAGCAACACAGCACAATTAGTTATTTTTTCTAAGATTGTGTTTAATATAATATTTAATAATGAATCAAATCTAAAAAAAGTGGAATATTAATAGTTTTTACTTGGACTATGCTATAAATTATTTATTTTTTAAATTTTATTCATAGTAAATATAATAGAAAAAAATGACTACATGTTTTTTTTAAGATTTATATACACTTTTGAAGTTCAATTTATTTTTAACATGTTTTTGGACTGGGTAAAGATATTTTTATTGTCTATCCGATTTTCCGTAACGATTTGTTTATCACCATAGAAATGAATAAAAGTGAATAAAATTCTCACTAGGTATATTTTATACAATTAATGATTACTTATTAATACATATTTATGATTCATAAATTTTCTTCAAAGTGAAAATATCAAGTAGCGTGCTACATCTATGTCACATAGTCACCACACCTGTACTTTTTTTTAGCTTTCAACCATAAGTTATTATAGCCCAACAATTTTAGTTTACCGAGTGCAAGCAACAATTACAGAATTACAAAACATTTTCATTAAATCTCAGAAAGTGCATTTCTAACTGATAATATATAACATCAAATAACACCCGAGGAGGTTAACTGGTATTATTAAGAAAAGCTTTAAACAACACAATTATCCAATGAAACAAAAATGACGGTTTAAATTGAATAACATTCAATTGAATTTTTTTCATATTTTTACACACTTCATGATATTATTAGAAAATTTGATAAAATTTATTTTGATTTTCTCCTAAAAGAAAAAAACATTAATTTCCATTTTTAGAATGTATTATGGCTTTACCAATTATTGTTATTAATTTTTTGGAAATATTTCTTAGGGTAGAAAGAAGATAAGAGAAAGAAAAATATTAATTAATCATTAAAAATGTATATAATAAGTTTTTTTTCATGTTTAGGACATTTTTTTTTGTTTTATAGAGAATTTAAACCCTACTTACGAGTATATTTCACCACATTTTTGCTTTATTTTAGGTACATAAATATGTATACATAGGTGCATACTTTAAAGAATATTTTGTTTGATTTTTAGTGTTAAAGTTAAAGCCATACTCATTAATTAAATACATATCAAAATTATTTAACAATATGTTACATTGTTACAAGGAATATTTGCTAGCCGAACATTCAATAGAATGGAATATGTTATAACTTAATGTAATAATCGTTAACAAGTATTTTTTATACCATAAAAGACGCTAAATTGATTTCTATTACATTAATAATGTATTAGATTCATTTTTAATGTTTGATTAATACACTGAGATTATTAGTTATTACCCAAATTAGCCATGAATCCATTGTACCAAACATACACCTCTCTTCTTGAATGGCTTTTGAAACTTCGGGTACGTTTTCTATTAGCCAAACTAATTTGAACACACTAAAGTATGGATTCATCGTTAAGCCGCATTTGAATTGTAAATGCCTATCAGAAGATTTACGAAAAAACATAAAACAAATATTAGTAGTAGCACATGATAATAGAACTATGATACAATTATAGCAAAATATGATATGTACTTTTGTTATGATATGATCTGATAGTATCTTAAAATGTAAAGTAAAAGTGAAGAATAGTAAATGCAGTTAGATAAAAATTTGAATAGTAGTATTAAGTAAACTAAACTAAGTTATGTAGAAACTAATTTCAATAGAATAGTGTCAATAAATATCAATTAAATAAATATTAAATCAAGTTAGAAGTTTTAAAATAAATATTAATGACCTTACTATAGTACAATGTATACTGTTCTGTTTGAATATTAACTCACCTTTTTTTTTCGTCTAACGTATGACAGTTAGGAATTCGTTTGTTGATGAATCTATCAACTATTGATTGTGTTCTCATATCCATCCATACTATAGAAATGTAGTTGTTTAAAATTAAGATTTTATGAACATAAAATTAAAATGTCTTATAACTATTACTGTTTACTTAGACTGTAGAGCTGCCACTGTGTTCATATATTTAAAAAGTGACTTTAACCTCCCCGCCAACCTCCAACACAGTTGCACCAATGGTAACTTGGGTAAAAATTATGAAACGACTAATTATGTTTCTAAAAAGTTTATTTAATCATAAACATCTAAAATAATAACTCACGAGTATCTTTTTAAAAATATATTTTACTATGACACGGCTGTTTTTAAAGCTATTTTAATAATTTTAAACACTAAAATTGTCTAAGTAGAACTCGCTTAATTTTGGTTCAAGAGTGAAAATACCTATTATAAAATTGAATTGTGAAAATATTTCTGAGGGCAAATTGTTGAATTTTTTTTTTTATTTAAATTTTGAAAAGTTGATGATATATTAAAAATGTTAAATTTTTCCTATTTCTAAACTTTATAATGAACGTTATATTGGGTATAATGGAAAAAACGCAACGACTTGCAGTTAGAAATATTGTCACAATTCAATTTTATAATAAGTATTTTTACTCTGAAACCAAAATTGAGCGAGTTTTACTAAGACTGCATAAACGCGTTTTGTCTATGACTTGCGTGTTTAAGACAGAGACCACACATGCAAGTGTGACATTCTCTTAATGATTTTAGATTCTGAGCGCAGCGATAAATGTACTGATTTTAAAATGATGTGTTTTTTTTTTTTTATATAGGATATAAGTTATAGTTACCATAACGATAAAAGTCCATTATAATATTATGTATAATAGATTTTATATTATCATAATCACGGACTAAGATTTAAGACATAAGATAATATAATATCTTAGTCCGTGATCATAATATATCATAATTAAATGTTTGTTGACAAATAGTAATAAAAAAAAGACATTAGATTAAGATCTTGCATAGATAAAGAAAGTAAGAAAAGTGATTGAGTGAAAGCTTTGATAAATAAATAGAGGTATAAAAATGTACTTACTTATAGCATTGTATAATGGTTTCCCTGTATACTTGTCCCACACTAAAGTAGTTTCTCGTTGATTTGTCACGCCTATCGCAGCAATAGCTGAAGGAGAAATGTTCATCATTTTGAGTTTTTCGCATGTTACAGCTATTGTTTCTTTGACTTTCATTAATATATCCTCTGGATCTTGTTCCACCCATCCTTCATGCAAAGTTATGTTATTTGTACTTATTTGATGACTGGCTATTGGCTGGTGAGTTTTTGATGAAAACACCTACAAAATACATAATTTTAAATGTAAGATTTTTTTTTAAGTAAATAAGGGTATAGTAGTATTAATCTGTAAACTATTTAATTCCCAAGTATTATTTTAATGAATATTAAATCAAACAATAAAAAGGTTAGGCCAGTCTTGAAGAAATAATTGTTAAGAACATTAAAAATTGTATTATTGTATTTAATACATACCAAGAAACGTGTACTACTGGTGCCTTCATCAATAGCACCAACAAATGTTTCTTCAGCAGCAGACATCTTTAATATAAATAAACGAAACATAACTAATTATTATGATGGATATTCACAATTTTTTTATAAGTATGTTAACATATTAGTATTATTAAAGTATTTCAATGTATACTGTACCGATTTTTGTGAATTATTTTTCTTGTAACAGATTAAGTTATGTATTTTGGACATTGTAACAAACTATGGACGTTGATCTAACTGTTATTACAAACAAAATGATCATGCATTAGAATATGTATTCTGATTTCTTAAAAGATTATTAATTATGAATATGATACAAAATTACTTAGTATTATGGATTTTGAAGACAATGGCAATAAAAAAGAAATATTAAATAATTTACCAATATAAATTTATCATATATGAATATGAAGATTTTTTTAAGTATTAATTCCAATAATGTTTAGGTCAGGAATAATGATAAACTGTTATTACTGCATTGTGTATCATATTGTTATATGGATAATGGTCCTACAATATCATATTATAATTTATAAATTTATAATGTTCATAAAATTCCAATTATCATTAATTACTATAATTATAAATGGTATTAATTATTTTATACTATTATCTTTATATGCTATGAAATGATTGTTGACATTGCATTGTTAAATGAAAATATTAAAAGGATATTCAAATTCTTATGTTCAACAATACCATGTTAAGGAATTGTTAAATCAAAATCAATTAGAACACATGTCTTCATTACTTCATTGTTATTTAGATTTTTTGTTTTTGTAAATGATTCGGATTTATTTTATTTTGTAGAATTATTTTTAATTATTATATAATTTTGTATTCAATTGGAAATTTGGGTTATTTTCAGACATTGTCATTGATGCAAAGCGACAACAAAGATAATTATATTTTTGTTTTGTCAGACAGTTGTAGTGTTGTAGGCCAACTGCACAGTAATGTGGTGCAAATATAGAGATAGACAATAAATTTTATTTATTTTTTTCCATTTTAAATGATTGGATGTGGCAATCCCCACCATTTAAAACATATTTGGAAAATAATAATCATTAATAGCAAATTCTACAGAATGCCTAATATTCAATCTAGGTGGATGTAGGTATAATTGAATAATTCTTACATTATCGCTTCTTGGAGCATACACATTGTAAAAAAAATGAATGCAAAATATTCATTTACTCGTTGACCTAACTTCAAAAGCGAGCATATTAGACAAAATGGATATTTAATAATTTGGGTGAAGATAATTTTCTTTAGCTCAAAGCTGTTGAAAATACAAGGATGAATAAAATAATAAACATAATATAGTACCAAGAGCATAGATTGTTTTCTGAAAGGACTGTCACTTCAAATACTTTAATGCCCAGTTGCATAAACAACCACTAAACATTAAATGTATCAATAGTGCTAATAGCAAATGGCAGTCCTTCAAACACGATGGATCCATTAAATTTTAGTCAACCAATTAATGAATCGTTTGTTTATGAGACTCGGTATTAACGTTTGACCTTAAGATCAAAAAACTCTTATGTATTTCAGTATTCTACTAGGTATATTTTATGTATAATGCATACCGTTTGCATCCTTCATCATAAATGCCAGTGAGATCATACCTAACACTACTGCGGTCGCAAAACCAGATGGCCAAGGTACTCACGCGAAGATGATGAAACGACGGCGGTCCGAACGTTAGGTGCCCGATCTGTGATGGTGCAGCGATGGCGATGGCGTACGTGAAACACGCACAAGAGAGACTTGTGTGACAGACGTTGAGTAAACCCGAAATAATATTATATCCATGTAATGGTTGCCAGTCACGGGCGAACCAGTCGACTGCTCGCGCTGGGGTTTCCAGAATAATAATATTGTGTGTTGTAGTTTTGCTGTCGTCACTCACTCGACGGCGAATGTCACCGCTAGTGAAAACAAAATTTCAGTCGGGGCCCGAGGACAATACTTACGAAATATAATAGTACCTATAGAAAAAAAATAGCGGCACAATATTGTATTCGTCGTGTTTTTTGTCTGTTTTGGTTTTTTTTCTTCTTCTTATTATTCACTAGCGAGTACCAACCACAGTTATCTACACGCGTATACGTATCATCATGATAACCGGCATGCTTACGGCTTCGTTCACGACCACCCTATTATTTTTTACGACATTCACCAACGAGTTACCGACGTCGTGTTATCTGTCTGGCATCTGCGTTGTAGGCACACATTTCTATAATGTAGTACCGAAGTCTGCGGTGGTGTAGGTGCGTAATGAATAATATTAATAACACAATACGACGGTATTATTATTGTAATGTCTCATTATTGTCCACGACGACGAAAAACCGCGGACAATATCGGTTTATAGATCTATTTTGTACATAATAATAAATTATTCTAATGAATAATCGTTCTGGGAAAGAAGTCTGCACGTTTATCAATTTGGTGAAATGTACGATCTAATCGGCGTGACGGTATGAGGAAAAAAAAAAACTATAATAAATTATAATAATTAATAGGTATTCAATTTAATCATAGACATAAATTATAATAATTGATGTAATTTAAATGTCCGTGGGTTTAATAATCGTTGTTAATATCGTTCTGCGCTTTAAGTCATAACCGTAGTCCGCAGGTCCACACATAATAAATACTAATATATCCATACTATTATCTATAGACTGAGGGACAAGGGTCAGTTGTAACACTGTAATCATTATAATATTATAGTCTTCATGGTTTTATCATGGTACTGTGTATAATCAATGATAATACGCGTCGTGAAATAAAATTGAGGTGCTTACTGTTTTGTATTAATAATAATAATAATCAAATAACTCGTATGACAGAGATTGGAGGCTTTTTTTTTTTAATTTGAAAACCAAACGTTTGCGTTGAAAGACCACTTGCATTAACGTACGAAAACAATTGAACAGAATCCGACGTTATATATTTAAAAATGACGACTGAAGATTACGTTGCCAAATATTTAGGATTGTTGAGTAAACTGCACAACGACCAAAGAGCGTTGGCCCCCTTAAGGGTTTCTATTTTGTAAGTATTGTTCGAATAAATAAAATAATATTTCGTATAGCGTTCTAATAACAGTCTAAAAATTTGTAACTATACCTATTACAAGGCCTATTACTGTTAGATAATATTATTTGTTTAATCTTTAACTTATAATTCAAAATCAAACAAAAAAATCTATATAGGTACTGTAGCACACATTTTAGTACAAATTGTACTAAAAATTACAGTTGGGTTAGAAGTTTGAAAAATTGAACCAAACTTAAATTGTTCGGTTTGAGTTCAAAAGTCTAACCAAGTCTTTCAAACACCAAACTGAACCAACCTCAAACAAAAAGTTTGAAATTCCATAATTAATTTGAACTTCTAAATAGTTCAAAATCCAAAATTCCAACATATCGAACGTTTGGAACCAAAAATGTTCCCGGTGTTTGATAATACATTCTTATATTGTCTATTGTATATTTAATGTGAATAGTTGAATGTTCATTATAATAAAATTGCATTATTCATTATTGTTATTTCAATTTTAATATTAAAAAGTAAAATTAAGACCATGATAGTACATGTAACTACTAATTCACATGTTTGTTGTGATGAAATAAATATTAATTTGCTAATAGCTAACACAAACGGTAAAATATCAAAATATTTTATGTTCTTAAGGGATTAAATCATGTATTAACTCACCAGATTAATATGAATATTTTATAGTGGATATTATTCATGTTTAGACCTTATTATAATATTATTGACCAATAATGTAAATGCATAATTCATTATAATAATAATGGATATATTATATACAACAAGAGCATAGTTTATATAATATTTTGTATTGTATTAAACCATAAGAAAATTAAAGCTAGAAATAATAGAAAATAATGTTGGAAAATTAATATTATAAAAGCCTTAAAGTAGATAATCACTTTGCTGTATAGTGGGTGCCAAGTGTACCTACCTTGTCATTGAGTAGGCACTATAATATATGTGCTCAATTTGAATTTTATTACAAATCATTGTACACATTAAAAACGATTTTGAGCGAATAAGGTCTAACTTTTTTGAACCAAGCTCGGAACCAAGGTTATCAAACAATTATTTTAATAATAATAATAAAATTAACACCTAAATATTTAATTGTATTTTTTTGTTTTTCCCAATTTTAAAAAGTACTTAGAATTTTCTATTTTGACATCCTTAAAGTACCAATTAGATCCAATTTGCTGCCATAAACCTCTTTTGAAGTTTATGATCATAGCATTTTTTCTACCAGAAAAAGTGTCTTCAGACAATATTAAAAAAAAATAAAAACATTGTGAAATTAATACATAATTAAGTCCGTTCAGAATTAAAAAATTGAATAAATATAACAAATGTATAGTGAAGAATCAAGGGTCAATTGTATGCAATTCAAATGATTTAAACATTGATATTAATTAATTCTTTCATATTATATTATATATTTTGCGATAAAACTTTCTTAATATTCGCAAGGTTTATCAATTTCCCTATCAGAAAAAAAAATGTATAATTGAATTACTTTAAGTCTTACAAATTCAATATGACATAGGATAAGATGTTTAGTCATCCAACATAAGCCTCAAACAAAACTGTTAATTCTACAACAAATATTTATTATATTATTATATAAGATAATCAAAATAAAAAATTACCTGAAAAAAATAATATTGCTAACAAATTTTATAAATTGTTTTTAATGGTTATAGAAAATATTGCAAATGAGAACTATAATTTGATATTAGATTAAATTAAATTAAACCTTAATGATATATTTTTAAAACACAATATATTTAAAGTAGACAGCAAAGTATATTTTATAAAGTCTAAACTGTAAAAACAACACTTTTTTATACTCTTTTAAAGTCTTAGGGAAATCATAAATGTATACAAATTTGTTTATAAGAGTTTCTTCAAAAATCATTTATATTTCCTGAGAGACAATAGTATGGTTTTTGAAGTATTGAGATCATTTTCAATGCACCACAAGCAGCAGTTAGATGTATTCATGACAAATTTAATTAATTTAATTTGTTATTCAAAATGTTTCTTGACGTCCTAAAAACATTCAACGGCATGGATCATAATATTCTATTGAATAAATTGGATAAATATGGCATACATGGAATAGATAATAATCCAGAATCCTATTAGAAGTTTTTTTTCTCAATGTTTATAATATTATTTTTGTATTAGTTTATGAACTCTTAAATATATTGTAGTCACTATTAATAGGTTTTAAAAGTAGGATATTCATATTGGGATATGTTTTATACGTTTAAAAATCTGAATAGTTTTTATTGCCTAATGCGGATGGTTAATTTATTACTTGCACAATTTTAATACTCATATATGCAGTGATGAGTTCACATTTTTGGTGTCGCAAACTTTTATGTTATACTGGATATTAAATTCCCCTTTTATGTCTCTCAATATCCTCAATTCTTTAATACAAAAATGTGTAAGTAGAGGTCACTAAAGTTTTTAAAATATTGTCAAGGGCGTCAGAGCTGGCACATTTTTTAGTAAAAAATCATGTTTTACAAGAAAAACCTCTCACACCCAGTAAAATAGTCGGATTTTGTTAATTTTTTTTTTATTTAAAAGTAGTACATTTTGCTGGTTGGATTAAAGCCCAATTTCAAAATTTTAATTATAGAAGCTAAAATATGCAATTGGATAATGCACAATATCTGGTTTTTTTTTAAACATATAATTTTAGCACTATTTTAAGTAAAATTAAAATTCGGGCTTTGATCCGTTCTAAAAAAAGTTCTCATCTTTCAGATAAATAAATAAATTGTCTAAATTCAATATATTAGGTAATGAGGTGTGAGAGTTTTCCTGTGAAATCATTTTTGTTGATGTAATATTAAATACACCGTATAACCTGCCCCTCACCTTTCAATAGGTGTCTGGTAGTGAGATTAGTAGAAAGGTATTATTATAGTAACAATAACTTTAAAATGTTATAGAATTGCTGAAAATTGGAAAAACCGGTACCAACCCCCTTAAGCTAAAACTAATTCTGAACTGAATATAAATAATATTAAACAATTATACCTTTCATAGTATGAATACATTAATAGATTAATAACATGTTAAAATAGCAAAACTCATATCTTTATAAAAACATATAAACTTGAATATTTTTGATGTTGAAATATGTCACACTTGCAACACTCTTAATACAGATATGCATAAAATATATTATTGATTTATACCCTTATTTTTATACCCAACACAATAAATAGTAGACTATTCAAGCACACATTTTTATTCAATGGTCTTCTTTTCTTCTTATTAATATGAGTTTAATATTAAATCTTTTTATAGATGTTCTCAGCACAATCAAAGCAGTTTGCTAGATGAAAACAAATCTACAAACGCAGAAAATCATTGTCAACACTGTTTAACTCCTTGGAAGTTTGGAAATTTTGTTATGAAAACTCTTCCAAATCGAAAAAATAAAAATGATAAAATACAAAAAAAGCGTTCTACAATGTTATTTAATATGGTAAATTTTGATAAATATGATTATTTACCTATAACAATAACATATTGATTTATTATATTTTTACTTTAGGTAATAAAGTGTTTAGTGTGTTTAAATACAACCAGTTCAGTGTACAAGAAGAATAAAATATTAAATCAAAAACCTATTGAAAAATTGCCGAAAAGTTCAACAGTGAATAAAAGCATTGATGAAAAAACATCAAAAACTGAAGAAAAAGTTGAAACAATAGTTAATAAAAAACCAAAGAAAAAAAAGAGAACCCTATATGCTGGATTAAACCCATTAGTTTTTAAAAATTTAAATAAAAACACATTAAAAAATTCAACTATGAATTTATGATAATGAGTACAAATAAAATCTTTTATGTTATTAAGGCTTCTGGTAGTTTATTTTAATTACATAAATCATAAAAGATAATGATTTGAAAATATTGGTTAAACTTGAGTTAAAAATGCAAAATTGTTTTGATATTATTTGCTGTGTTATCTGTTTAGGTCAGTATTTCCCTAAATTTTCCTCCATCAGACTCTTTAGAGTATAGTAAAAATTATTATTCGTAATAAAAATAACCTATCTTAACAATAATAAATAATAATAATTCATAGACCTTCGATATAATATATGTGGATTCCTAAGGGTCCGCAGACCATAGATAGGGTAACACTGGTTTAGGTAAACGCCTTACTATACAGTTCCCTTTTGATACTTGTACTCGGATACAAATGAAATATCTATACTTTGGAACTATATACTTTAGCTAATCACCTATTAAGGATGGCCATGTTTAAAGTATTAAAATAATAAATAAATGCCCACTGAAAAATTAAAAGTAATTAGTTATTTTATTATTTGGAAAAACCAATTATTGTCTGATCAATGTATAACTTTTATTAAAAAATTAGATGATTGTCGACAAATTTTAGTTTTTACTAACAAACTTTTTTTTATTTTAAACATTCACATTTATTTGTAGATAAATTATAAATTATAAAATTTCAATGTATATTTTTCTATGATAGCATTTAATCAAATGTGACCTTATTTGTCTTACCAAGAGGAAGTAACATGAATACATAAATGTAAAAAAAAATTATATAATATGTAATAATCATCACAAGCTTGCTTGCTGGTGGTAGATAGATTCAACTTATTATATTATTGTAAGCTTGTTCTTTTGAGCTCTGTATAGTTTATAATAAATCAATTTTATTTAATTATAGAAAAAATAAAAATGTTTTTTTTTTAAATTAAATTAAATTAATATTTTTATTTGTAATAAAAGGACATTTATTTCATAAAACTGTGATGATAATGATAAATCCCTGATTAAAGGTTCAAATAAAATTAGTTTTAACCAAATAATATTACACCCAAGACATTTATTTCAGGTGTTGCAAAGTATAATAATTTGACTCCATCTACCTTAAATTCATTCTTAAACTCACCAAATTCATTTTTTTTTTATACATTTAAGTGTTGATAAACTTAACTTGCATTCCACTCAAGTGACCATACATTTCATAACTCATAAGTAATTTGTGAATTTGTAAGCAAAATAAAATGTTTGTTAGCATCAATAATTAGTACTAGTTTGGACATCTTTTTTCTAAATCTAGACTTGTTATATTTTCTTCTACAACAGAACAAATCAAAATATATTATTGAAAATAAATAATGTATAATGACTTAAATCAAATAAAATATAAATAAATGTCATTAGTTCCATCTGAAAATTCTTCAAAACATATTGTTTGTATTATTAATATATTAATTTGTTAACATTTTAATCACAGATACAAATCTATGTTGAATTCTTGACAAAGTTATTCACATGATAAATTTGTACAAAAGATAACATTTTGTATAGATATTTTTTTATTGAAAAATTATAAGTACTGTTTTTAAATGATTTTAAAGTTTGGATAGTTTTTACTTTGATTAAAATTAAAATAATAATCTTAGTATAATTTGACATTAAAGTTAAGATACAAAAAAAAAAAATAACTATTAAGATATGATACCCACATAAACTGCAAAACTTTTAATTACCTACCTACTTATCATATTATAGAAAATGTAAAAAATATTTTTGCCTTTATTGATGTTTTTATGATAATTTTGTACCTACTTGCTTAAGCCTCAATGCTAACACAGATAAATAAACTACTTTATTTTGAAAATTTAGGCATACAAATCATTATCATTTATTAATAATTTATAAATTAATAAATTGTATTAGAATTATTTAAATTTCTACGATTTAGCCAAATAGGCATATACCTATTAGTTAGGAACAATCAACGAGGACATTAATTAATAGTGAATAAATAAATGAACACTATAAAAGTATAAGTTTACCAAAAAGTGCAGAGTATAAATTTCATAGACTCAGTCATTAATAATATTTTATTAGGTAGGTATAGCTAATGTATAATATTATGCACTAATAATACATAAATAATGTCTGATTAATGATTATAATAGAGATTTGTCGGCACTTCACAGATCAATGATACATTGTTATCAACTAGGTACTTACCTATTATCAAGTTACTAAAATACAGTTGAAATACCTACCTAATGACTAATATTAATATTTTTAATGACGAGATAGTTAACAAAAAAAAATACATTTGAGTTAGTAAAGTTAGTCAATGTTCTGAACATTTAAAGATTGATATTTGGTTGAATTTTTAGGGGGACTATAATAATCCAAAGTAAAGTGATCCACAGGCGGCGGGCTCTCCAGCACATTACTATCATATCATATTTTTTACAAAATATAAGTATTGAGTATAATATTACGAATGACATTAAATAATAGTTAGTATAGGTATTGATTATTTTATCCTTATTCCTTATTATTATTTTAATAATACCGTCACAACTGAACAGTGAACTTAACAATTCAATAACTAATAATAAAAATGTCGAAATCAAAATTCGTGTGATTTTATTACATTATATTATTGTCTAACCGTTTATTGTTGCAACTCGCAATCATATTATTCCATGCCCTTGGTCGTAACTACCTTACTTATTTAGATGTTTAAAGATTTAAAGGGTCATTTTCTGACTAAATATTTTATAATTTTTAAAATGGTAAAACTATTATAATGGATGGATAATTATTAAAATTTAAGACAAATAAAATTAATAAGATCATTTTGTATAAAGTATCGATTTTGGGGGCTAAGCCCCCCTCCAATGACCACCAATGGGAACATAGAGTTATAAGTAATTAATGATATATTTAACTCTAAAAGTTTAAACCTAATATAAATTAAGTATGAAGTGAAACTTATTAAAAAAAAATTATAAGTACCTAGGTAGGTAAATTTTAATCATATGACTTTAACTTAACATAGCCACATAGGTAGGTACATACATATCTAAAATTGACAGAATATGCCATGCTATTACAATGAACAGTTAATCTAGACTCTAGTTAAGGCATTCAGTTTATTAGAGAATAAACTAATTAATAAAGTTGAAAGTTTAAAAAAAAATTATTTTTTTATTTTAAAGTTTTTAACTTGGACTTAAGATAACGCTACCCGTGCGTTTGTTTTCTCCGTCTTACCAACTTACGAAATGACAAATTTTCGTTCACCATTTTTAAAAATGTGTTGTTAGTTTTAATGTTAGACTGGATTGACTTATCATCAAACTTTTAGGTAACAACATTATCTGTGCTTAAAGATTGTCGATTTTTTCGTTATTTTAATTTTAAAGTAAGAAACGGGTAGTTACGTCAAATATCACAAATTAAAATTGTTCATATCTCATACATATCATACATATATAATTTGTATAAAACATTTTAATAAATTAAATAAATAAATTCCTTAAATATAATTTAATTAAAAATAATATTCAATAATTTACCTTGAGTAATTTATTATAAAATGTTTAATATTATCATAGATTAAATATACAAAATATTTATTCTATATTTCATAGATTTATCTATGTAATAATATACACCAGTCAACTTACCCCAGGGGAAAGTCAACTTACCCCAAGTAGGAACGGGGTAAGATGACGAATTCAGAATTTTTTTTTTGTAAAATTTATAAGTGATTAACTTTTTAATATTAAATCTTGAAATTATTACAGGTTATTCTTCATATTTAAGACAATGCTTATACAAAATTTCAAGATTTTCCGAATATTATTTAATAATGTGAATATTAATCAATCCTTAAGTTCGTCAACTTAGCACTCTCTCCCCTATATTAAAATAATCCAAAATGTTCCAAATAGACCTACCCTTATGTACATTTGTTTCGACTATCCTACTAACCAATCAGATATGATTATTGATTAGATATGATATTCGAATATCAGATTAAAGTATTAAACATCTGAAAATATATATTTCACTTTGTCATTACCTACTTGTACATTTTCATGAAAATTACATTTCCACTTTTTTGAAATTTAACACCTACCTAACCCTTCAAAATTAGATTTTTAAATTTTTAATACCCCTACCTACTAAGAATTTTAAAATGTTAGGGGGTTGTATTCAAGTAATTTTCATGACGAATTTAAATATGTTATCAGATATTTTATCGGATAATTAGGTTAGTTCATAACTTAAAACAAACAATTAGTAATAGATTGATACTTTAAGACATAATAATTAATGTTCGCATAGCGACAACGTGATATTTACATGTGTGTGCGAGTGCTTCACTATTTTTTTTACATTACAGTCGCACACAAAGCTTGATTGCTTATCACGCACACATTTACACGACATGAATGCAAGTGTTTGGAAAATTGCCTATATTGAACTCCTTAAAAAGGTCGGTATTGAATCCCGAAGGACGTTACACGGATATTAATTGTTGTCTCCGTCTTAAAAGTGCGTGGCATGGAAAATGTACGCTCAGCAGATCACGTTTAACTTCGTTCGTTTAAAGATTAGAGTGAATCGACCTATAATGAAACTTGATGGTAGGAATATTATCTGTGTTTGTATAATTGTATGTGGGTTTTTTTTACGATAACTCAGTTTTTAAGTGAGTCTCTAATTTTTGAACTAACGAAGCAAAACGTGATCTGCTGAGCGTAAATTTGCTATATTACGCACTTGTAAGACGGAGACAACACATGTCTGTGTAGCTTCCTATTAAAGTTTTTCGTGGACACTTTTTGTTTTTTTATTTAGATTTAAATAATAATAATAAAAAAATGGATGTATACGAATAGGTACTTACGAGTTACGTTATAGGTATTTCAGTCAAATGATATAATGCGTAAGTAGTTATATCTTGTTATTTATTATTACTATTTATAAATTTATCCTCATTTTCGAAGCATTCTTAATCAGTGTTCAGTAGTCATCGAATTCGAGAAAATTTAGTAACACAACATTTAATAATTATTTTAACATACTCAGGTAAATTATTGATGGTTGTACGTTGCTGATATAGTTTTCGTCTCGTAGGTATAAGACAACTGTTCTGACAACAGCAGATTACTCATATATATTAAAAGTTGCAAAATATAGTCAATAGACTAGTTTCCAATCTACAATGGACTATATAGGTCAAGGCAAGGTTACATGTTCCTATAATCTTTGTTTTCAGATAAATTATTTGATAAAATTAAGGTATAGATGCATGTTGTATGCATTTCAGAACCTTATTATTATTTTACCCAATAGGGATAAAAAGTAAGCAGGCGTTCCTATATAACAACTAACAATATGTACGATGTACAATATTTCCTTTGAGGTAAATATAAATTAATAATTATTATGAATTACATATATTAATATTTGGTATCCATTATTAAATAATTTATTTTACATTTGTTGGTGAAACGTTGCGATATTTATACTATTACACTATTATATTAGTTGAATCGGTCGACTCAGTTACAGTTACAAACCTAATAGTTTACGAATAATTAGGCGTGTTTGTTAATAAAATATTTTCAAAAATAAAAGTAAAAACAAAAATAATAGTTTATTGACACTTCTAAAATTAATTATACAATATATATAAAAAAGTGCAATGAATTTTTTCAAATTGCTCGAATGCTACTGTATTTTACAAGGTATTTTTTCCTACAATTATATTAATTATCATTAAATGAAATCATATAATTTATCAAACACACACAACAAATTTGTTCAAATGAGCAAAATTAAATGTAAAAATACAAAATTAGAAAAAAAATGAATATAATAATTTAAGTAAACTTATAATAATATTGTACTCATAATAATTATTAGAATATTATTTTTACATTCAAATTTACTTTCTAACGAATATAAACAATGAAATGTAGAGCACGAAACAGAAAAAAAAATCACAAATGATATGTCTTTATTTTAGCTGACATTGGATTTGAATTGTGACTAGACGTAGTGATTTTTGTTTTTAAAGTTCAAGTGAATGTTTCGCTTTCTCCTCGTTGAAAATCCGTCACCAGTGGGATCTAAAATCCATGGGTAATAATTGGGGCATTCCATGCAGGTGAACAGTCTGATTGTCTCTCCTGGGAGTTCTCTTGTGGTCAATGGGCAAGGATTTGATAGCGAGCAGAAAGGCTGTCCTTTGACGTCGCATTTGCTGTTTTCGTCTTTCCATTCAGTGAAATCTCTCATATTGTCCAATTCAGTTGGGGTTTGCATCCATTGAATAACCTTTAAAGCACGAAAACATTAGGAATAAATATTTTTTTACCACCGAAATTTGTGTTACGACGTAGAATATTAATACTATAATATATTTTTTTTTTCATGTGTAGGTACTTAAAAAATTATCACTTGTATAGTTGTATACTTGTATACTTGTCACAAGTATACCATACAACCACAAGTATACCATAAGTATGTACAACTTATTGTATTTAGTGAAAACTTTTAGGTAGGTAGGTCTAAAGTTATTTCTTATTATAGTAGGCATATTATTACCCTAATGCCTTAGTTTATGTCACCATATCTAATTATTATTTTCAGTATCTCACTGTAGGTACCTACTTAATGTCACATTATTCAGGTATAAAATGGGTACTTACTTGCAACATGTTGACGAAATACACGTCGTTTCTCTTCAGCATTTCTTCAATGAACTTGATCAGTTCATCTTTAAATTCTCGTTTGCTCTTAAGCCATGAAGCGTGGAAGTGTAATCCCAATGGGGCACGGTTGGTAGAGAAATGACGATTGAAGTTGTGTCTGAGTAAGCGTCCGAACTGTTCACCAGTTTGGATGTTCGAACAGGAATCGACCATGTGACAACCTATAATAACAAAATACGGTCGGGTTGAAGTATGTGAACCATTTTTCTAAATACTTTTCATTTGGGTTTTTTCCACCGAATCTAGTCACAAACCTGGCAGAGACTCGTCGAAAGTTGGGTCGTCACGTCTGTCCAGCTCGTTCATGACCATTTCCCATACCGGATGGCTTCGGCTAGGACAGTTCTGGGCGTTACCGTTACACTTGTGTGGCATCCTGAAGAACAGGGTGTATGGCCAGATGGGAACTCGGCCCAAGGAGGCGGTAATGGAAGCGTCGTACACGAAGAACTGGTGTTCCATCATCTGGAACTGTTTGTTGCCACCGACTCTCAGGTACGGTGCACGGATTCCGACGATTGAACCGTCAGAGATGTTTGCGAATCTGTGTAAATACGGATTAAGATTTTTAAATTAAAAAAACTATAACGTATTGACACGCATTAATAAAACGTAATATTATATTAAAATGGAAAGTATATTATTACCTTTCTGTAATGAGTCTGGCTCCAGCCATCTCGGCTAACCAATCGTCGTAAGATCCACCGGTCCAGTATTTCGGATCATCTTTGTGTGTCAACGAGAATACGGCGATCTCGTGTCCTTTACGGTGCAATTCTTGTATGAATGCATAATTGCTGTACTTGTGCGACACGAAGAACGTTCCTTTGATCGAACAACCGTTGGGGTTCATTCGGTTTGGCAACGAGTTATTGAAAATCTCTTCGTACAAATCCATGTTGTCAACATTCACGGCACCGTTGAATGTAATAGTGATCAACTGAGGTACCTATATACAATTATGTAAAACGTTTATTAAAATACGATTCGTTATTAAACTCTGTTGTTAAATTAAATTTGTATTTTTCAATTTATATACCTATAGATATACCTAGGCATTGTTATAAAAAATCGATTTATGTTCAATAAATATTTTTTCATTTATTCAAGAAACAATTAAAGACAATTATAATTGCCTATTAATTTGATTAGAAAAAAAAATATGAATGTCTGTAGACTCCAATTAGTTAAAAAAAAAGTCTTAATATTGGTAATATTTTGTTGAAATGGTCTTAAATCCTGGATATTAAAATTTTTTCCAGAAAAAAGATTGAAAAAGAAATTCAAAATTGATTTAAGCATATCGTTAATAGTATTGTAATATATACTTATATAGTTATACCTGACTAGGTTCCAATCCACCGGGTATTCTGGTACCGTCGGCTGAGCAGAAGCAATCAGGCAACACACATTGGTTCGGATCACAATCTGGCGCACGGTTCGGGTCAGTTTCCACGCCTAAAGTCACGAATATAAATTGTAAACGGTAATCGATCACGTTACAGTTCACCAGTTGCATAATTACTACAACCGATAACACTTACTGCAAGCGTTTTCATCAGACTCGTCCTTGCAGTCGGGTCTGTCATTACAGAAAAGATCTTTGTTTATACATTCACCGTTACCACATTGTAATTGGTCCTTTGGACATACTGGTTCGTCTGTTTTCAAATTAGGTAAAGCTTTTCTGGGTTCTGAAAATAATTTAGGTTATAGATTTTCAAACTTCAATTTATTTATGTTAAATTATAATATTCAACGCCAATATGAATATTGTTACTATTTAATAGCGTTGGTTTCATCATTTAAAATTCTTCTTTAAATAAATATTTTGAAACATATTTTAACAACGATCTTGGTAAAATATGATACAATTTTTAATTTTATATCATTCTTCAACTCCAAAACATTTTATGGCGTTGAATATTATTTTAACTGTAGGTACCTTGTAGTTATTAGGTACCTACTTAGTAATTACTAAAATTTCTAATTAAGAAAAAGCGATGGAAATAATTATAAGAAGTGCAGTAATATAGATAAATGATTACGCAAGAACGTTTTATAATGACTAAAAGCATTTCTTTAATTTTATGAAATGGAAGTTTTTATTGTATATTTTAACTAACTGAATATTTTACAAAAGGTACACACCACCAACTAATCTAACGATACAAATTTAATTTTATTTGCTACAGTATATTATAGTTTATTGTATAGTTTTTAAATTAATGTGTTATTATCATATACATTTTCATACCAATCTTAATTTGGTAGTTAATATTTTTAAACAATTTACCGAAGAAAGTAACTATATATTCTTAGTCTGGAACTTATTGCTGTTAAATTTAGTATTAATCTGTTTCGTAAACAGGAATACTGAAAGTGATTAAGTATTTTTTTTAACCCATTGAAGAATAATGTTCTTTTATGCAATTTACAGACCGGTTGGTCTGTTGCCATACCTTCGTGCTGTTAATAATTATCGTTTCGAAGAATATATTCTCGTAATATCAAACACCAATGTCTAAAAAAACCAGAAATCGATGCACACTTTAAATCGTTCAGTCAATTCGATGATTCAAGTTTTGTTTTATTTTGAAAACTCGTTTTTAATATAATTAACTTTTTCTCTAGGCGACTAAATGAAACTGGATTGTATGTGATTACGTACCTGCCTGTATGTTGCATAAAAATATAAGTCACGTTCAAGCATGTACAAGATTCGTGATTTGATTGAATATCGTGATCTTAAGATATCTAAAGAATCTTTAGTCGTTTATTATGCGTACAAAAAAAAAAAAAAAAATCGAAACTCGTATTTATATACGTCATTAATTATTAATGGGTGAACTTTTTATTTTTTTGGTGATAATATATAACCTTTGATATCAAAATTTCTTTAAAAAAAAGTAAAACCTAATCTTGTAAAAATAAATTTAAACAATGAATTATCTAATTGAGTAACGTATTGACTGTTTTATATATACTATGTACTATAGTTAATTATTAATCATAATTCATGTTGCAAGCTGTAAGCATGTTAGCGTTAGTCTTATTTTCTTTACAAAAAAAGTTGTTAAAATAATAATAATAAAGCGCATGCAAAGTCAATAAGTAATAAAAATGATTTTATAATCGTTTTTAAACTAAAAAAATTGTATAAATGGTAATACCTATACAATATACTAAAGCTACATGCATCTTCTAAAAAAAAGATAGAAAAACACGATTCCGGGATTAATTCTAAAAAAGCCTACCTGTGTTTGGCGCACAGGTCTTTCAAAACTACTCAACTAATTTTCTTTGGTATAATAACACAAACATCCACATAAAATAATAGACATAACATATTAAAATATGTTAATTTTTTTTTGTTTTTTTTTTTGCAATGTACAGTTCACACTCTCGTCCTTCACCTCTAAACAGTGATATCACCACTTACTGTCCAAACGGTTACAGTTGGTGACTTTACCCTTCCAATCACACGTCTGCTTATCTACGTCGAATGCCAAACCAGATGGGCAAGTGATTTGTTTTATACCGGCTTTAGTGCACCTGAAGGAAAAAATGCGTTCATGCTATTTTTATGTTAAAAAAAAGACATTATCAAATTTAACTTAATTTCACTTTTTTATGACGTTCAATCGATGGTATGCTGAAAATTAATTTATTTTAGCCAAAACAAACAGATGCAATGCATGTAAGGTTCATATAAATAAGACACCATTAAATATATATTTATAATATATATATAAAAAAAATATATATACCTATCGACTTTATATTATAATGGTTATGTTAGGTATTGTTAGTAAAAACAACGAACACGGGCAAAGGCATATTTATGATATTCGAGGCAATTATAATACTAGGTAGTAGTGTCCTTAGTATGTGTATATAGTACGGATGTGTATTTCGAGCTGCGCAGACTTAAGATTAGAACCAGGGCCCATTGGATTTTTTTTATATTGATTCAAATAAAACAGTAGTGATGCGTATGTCGCTTAAAGCCCGTAGACCACCTTCTCCGGCCGTTCGTCGTACTTACTATCTAATTTGTCACAATTTTTCACACGAGTTTTCCAATCGCAAGTCTGACGATCAATGTCAAAAGCTAATCCTTGAGGGCATCGGACGCCCGCGAGACGGGTAATGCCGTTCTCGCCTGCTTGGTCGCACCTATTGTGGGCATCAATCATACCAATAAAACAAATACAAAGTTTTCGGACATGCACTGAATCGACCTACGCGTAATCTACAACTAATGTTTTGGTAGGATTTACAAAAAAAAATAAAAAAATGTATACCAAAAACTATTAATTGTTTGATTTAAGTAAGAATTATATTATATAATATAATATATAGTCATATAGTTGAAGTACCTTACTAAGTATATTTACGTTTTGATAAAACGTATACAATTGTCGCAGTGAAAATATTTTGTAAAAACATAACTAAATGTAAGACAATTGATTTAAATTCGTATATGTGATTATAGTGTGGGTAGGTATTATTTATTAGGGTCTTTATTATAGTTATTGGAATTTCTAATACCTTAGCATACTACTGTTTGCTTTATTATTATTATACATATATATATATATATTATTTTTCTCTAACGGCTTGCATTAAGTTAAAAGCAAAACGTGTATGCTGTATAAACTAAAAGATGTTTTCAAAAATCTAATAGTATATTTGTCGCTATCTTGAGGTTAATCGATTGTAAAAACGACGTCATGGTAAAGTTTACGTTCACGGTGGACGGCTATACGATGATGTAACGGAATGAATAATAATTATTCAATGTTTTCAACATTACGCATAAAGTTATAACTTATAAGTGATTGACACGTCTATTAGAATAATATATTAGTTTATAAATAATATTATTATTTATTAGACACGAGTTTGATGTATTTATACGTATTTTGTTTATAGTTTTAAATATTTACCTTACGACGTCCCTACAGTCACCTTCGGTGGACAAACGAAAGTACTCATCAGCTGGTCGGTTTTTACACAGTTCATCTACTGATTGTTCGTCACCTTCGTCAGCTTGACGTTTCTCTCTTGGTGTCATAAACCCATTGCCTGCATAAAACGAAATTCAATGTTTCCATTATAATTTATACATAATATCTTCAAACAAAGAAGAATTTTATTTAATACACGTCACCCCCAATAAAATAAAATAAGTTAAATAAGAAAATAATTTTCCACCAATTCAGAACTCCAGGTCACCCAGGTTTATTCGCAGTGCTTAGCGGTACGATCTTACTATAAATACGAATTAATTTATGTTTGTTGTACTGAAATGTTACACTGTTGCAGGTATCTTATTATTATACGATTTAATATGAGCTGTTCTTAAACTTCGTAGGTGCACCCCCTCACACGGCTCACGCATAATGATGCACGGCCTGCAGTCGGGTCAGTATATTTATTGTGAAATTCAAGAGCTAAGATCTCTGTACATTCTTTCAGGTATAGTCGTATAAAGACACTTTTGTACACAGTGTTTGGAGTAAAAAATACTAACAAGAAAACAATTGAACAAGTCGCGACTGATCAAGGTTGGTGGCAATGGTGGCCGTTGGCGTCAGTGCCAATAACACGCGGTGAATAGATAACACAATAATAAATTCTATCATATAGGTACATACCGACAAATCGTCGATTATTATACCTATACTTTACAATATACCATATAGGTACCTACGTGAACATTATATTATGCGTATGTATTAATAATGTGTGTGTGTGTGTGTGTGTGTGTGTGTGTGTGTGCGTGTCGTGTAGGTACTCGTGTGTGGGTGTGTTTGACATATTATTTTCTATTCTGTATTTCATCTGTTTTATACACACGAGTGTCGTTGTATTTCTCAGCACAAAACACTATAATAATAGTTTAATAATAATACAGTTCTATATGTCTGCAGGTTGGGCTCATTGAACGTGTAGCGGCCAAGTCACGTAGCATGGCCGTGGTGCCCATTGTTCGGGCAACGCGCGAGTAAAAGGCGTTGGAAATCGTTGATATTACACAGGTGTATATTATGTGGTTCGAGTGGTGACGAAAAGAGAAAATAATCGGTCGAATCGCGAGTCATAAACACATCATATATACTCTCAGATAGACCCACTCAAATATGCGTATATATACCTGCTACAGTATATTGAATATAATAATATATGATATATTATCTCGTCATGTTCGATACATAAATAAATTAAATTAATACGTTTGACTTGAACCACTTTCTCGAACGACAAGGCGAATAAACCTGATATAGGTTTGCACCGACTCCCTCACAAATTAATTGCAAACGACGTCAATGGAAAAATGATTTATAATATTAATATCTGTACAAAATTAGTAATTACTCTCTGATTATTCTCTTATACGAGAAGAGCGTCCGTGTTTAATGTATTCAATTCATTACGAAAAAAAAAGAAATTCCAACAGAAGTCCATAATATACAATATCCAAAGTCATTTCGAGAATTTAAGTGATCAAGATTACTGATTATTCGATCCAAGAAAACGTGACAATCGAATACGAGACACGTGGGCAACATAATATTTTAATATAATATGGAATGTAGGACTTAATATTTATATCGAGAAAACATAAAAATGATACCGTTAAATAGGCGAATAGCACAAAAAATACTGTTTATCAATGATTTAAATACGATAAAATGATAAGTAATGTCGAAATAGTTTGAATATCTTTGCAGTACCTGCCTTCATTTCATGTACCTACCTATTTGATAATAACGGAGGTGTATAAATCGCAATTGTGCAACGAACAAACGAGAGCAACGAACTCGATTACTTTTATTTCGCTCACGAGTTGCTTTCTTTTTTAAACACACTTTACTGATACGCAAAATTCAAAATTTCCTTGAATATAAGTTATATTAATATAATAATATATAACTGTCGGGCTATCTTGGGATTTTGTTCGTTGAGAATCGAAAACGATAATAATAATATGTAGAATCCAACTGTAATACAAACATTTGCTATCTGGGGGAATTGACGACGGCAGTTTTATATTTAATCCTGCTGCACAATTCGCATGCACGATCTATATCCCTATTCTCTATCTCTATATCATATATTATAATATATGATGTGTATCAGAAAGTCTCTCAGAAAATACTCAAAATGTGTGGATTGTGCTCGAAAAAATGTCCGACAGAAAGAACGATAACAGCCGGAGTATAACGGACAGCCTTTGAACTCGTTTGGAGTGTAAAATTATAAAATACATAGGTATAGACCACTATATTACTATAGGAAGTACCTATATACCAATACTACAGTGGCGAATCATAGGTAAATACCTATATCCACGATGACTGTGGATTGCGATGGCAAAAAATCGAACATTGTAATGTCGTGTGCATATAGGTAGGTATCGCATTATTATTGCCATATATAGAGTCGTCGTCTTATAATATTATATTTATAACAATATACATATAGATATGTATGTACATATTATATACTTACAGTTGTCAATGGCCTGCGACAGGCACATCAGGAGCGCGACGGCCAGAGCAGCTTTTCCCGTCATCGCTACTGCGTGTGGGTTCGTGTAATGAGCGACGCGGACCAACACTGTCGGTGTATAGGTAGATATCCTCGGTCCCGTCACGTTCTCTGCTAGCCGTCTCCCCTATCGAAACGCAACGTAAATACCATAAGAACAAATACACGGGCGGAAGGCTGGTGGGGAAGCAGCTAGGTGGACGATTTTCCTCCTGACGGGAGGTCTTTTTCGCCTCCCCCGCTCCCGCGAATATGCCGCACGTTTCGCACGCCGTCTCTGGCGCGCATGCGCCGCCAGCACGCGCACACTTTCACCACGGCAGCGACGACGCCTTGACCACTGTACAATGTTATTATCAGGTATACGATCGTGTGGAGGCGCCTGCCTAGACGTATGGTGGGCTATAGCTGTTGCTGTAGTTGCTACTGCGATTGATGCGATGTATACGAGTATACCTATCCTATAGAGCTACATAATACAAACGACCGATGTTGGGCTGTAGTAAGCCGCAATAATGTAATTATTAGGTATTTATAAGTATCAGGTACTTTCCGAGAACCTATATGTATGGAGCGACTTGCTTTCAGAGTACTGCAGGCATCGAGACTTATAGAAATATAAGAATATGGCTATTATGACATGAGTTAAAAAAAAATGTATTTTTCGAATTAAATAAAAGCACAGTTTAAAAACGTTTAGGTTTATTGATATACTTGAATCATTAAAATATGACAAATACAGTGTAATAATATAGTACAATATTTCGTTATTATGAGAAGAAAATATTTATACAATATTATTAATCCAATATTCATTATTCAATCACTTTAAAATATTCACAAAATATTATAATTTCCCTAAAGCTATGTGGGTTAGTATTTAATACTCAAGCATATAGGCAAGTTAATGATAATTTTTAATTGAGTTAAGTTAAGTTAATAGAAAACATTTCAAAAAGCCTTAAGTCAATGGTTATCATAATTTTTTTGTATTTTAGTTAAGTTAAAAGTTATATGGAAACTTACAACTAACTTATTTATTTTAGTTATCTAAGTTATTTTTATTTTTTTATATATACACAGCCATTTACCTATATATGGTAGAAAATAATGAAAAGTAAATGTTTATGTACCTAATATGCATCATCAATAATAATTTTATTATACTTATGATTTAATTATTTATAAATTAACTATTGTAGGCTAATAGCCCTTGTAGGTATTTGAAACCTCAATAATAAAAAGAATTATAATTAGGTATAACAGGTACCTACCTAATATTCAAATAAAATATTTTTTTTTAAATATGTTTCATACTGGATATCTGAATCTAATTATGTATAAACATGTACTGGTCGAATACTGCAATAGACCGGTATAGGCTGATTTTATTCAGCATACCTACTTAAGCTAAAAAATACAAGATGATTAAAAATATCTAAAATAGAACTTAATGTGTACTGTATTAATTTTTTATTAACAGATGTAATACTTTAACGTGTTATTTTTGTATATAAGAATAAGAAATTAAGAAGTTATTATGTAGGTATTCTGGTATTCAGCATTAGTTTTTTTATTTTTAGTTAGAAACTTAAGAATTAGTTACTTTTAAAAATCAACTTATTTACTATATAACATATATATACGAGCCAACCTACAATATTATACCTCTATGAATACCAGTATTTCTGGTAAATATACCGTTTACGACTGGTACATATTGGCGAGCACACGGGGTATGCCGTATGCAGAGTATGCCTCTGCATACTTCACGACTCTAAGAAAGGGTCCATTTATATCTTTCAAGACAATTTTTTGTTCAATGAATACAATTTAAACTTATTTATAATTTCAAAAAATCTATTTTCAAAAACTTGACCCGGAAGACGGAAATAGATATTAAAGAAGTTATATAATAGGTATAGTTAAGTACAAACTTCAAAATGTTATAAATATATATTTTTTTTAGAAGGAATAAGAGCTCAATATTTTGTTTCGTATACTCCAAAAATGAAGCTTGCAGTGGACTGGTACCTAATACCAATGTGCAGCAGGTAAGTGAAATCTAGGTAGAGAATACCTACTAAATAGTTAGTATAATATGCCTTGTGCAGCTCCACCTAGATAACTAGTGCTAATCAAAGATATTAAAAAACTTTCAGCGAATTACGATTGGGCATTTTTACCTATTTAGTATTCAAAATCCAATGTTCGAAACTCGGTATATGGTATAAACATAAAATGATACCACGTTTGGGCATTGAATAATAAAAGAATTGTATAAGCCATATATGGCGTATATCGCATATTATATAAATATGTTATAGCATACTAATTATAAGGCACCTACTAAAATAATACTTATAATAATTCAAATATATTATGAACATTGTGTTACGTCAAATTTGTATAATAATTAATAAATAATAATCAATAAAATAATAATACAATTTATAATCAATAAAATATTGAAAACGTTGGGAAGTTGCAGATGGATTTTCGATATTGTCTGTGATATTACACTTTATCTCAGTCCACTATAATTATCGTAGTCCCACTGGCCGTTTCACGTGGTATGTAGGTACATAATGGTTAGTTTTTTTTATTTAAATCGTTAAAATTCGTAAGTAAGTACGTGACGCGCGACGTCGGTATAATACACTTACGGCTTCATATTATTATGACTTTTTAGTTTTAATTCATGTTCATAATCATAATATATGATTTCTAACTTATTCTTATATATAACTTACATAAAAAGGGTATATACTTGGTATACATATATCTATATATATATTTATTATAGACTATAGTACATTAGTGCCCAAACGTGTTACGACTTCGGGGAAAAATAGTGTGCAAACGTATTATGATTTTGTGCAGAAACATTTTGTAGGCCAAAACGTAACCTATATTTCACGATACCTTTCGTCGATAGTCAATACCGACCATTATACTGCAGTAACGTGTACCTATAGTACCTACTTAATATAAAAGCACACACTCGTTGTCATATTCATTTTTGGTATTTCCTTAAAATATGTAGGTATAGTAGGTATATAATGCGTAGAGGTAGATTGAATGATAATAATTAGCGCATGTTAAGTGTACCTCGAATTTTTTTTTATGATTTAAAACGGTTTGATTCGTCAAAACAGAAGAAAAATGTTCGACAGCCATTAACTATTGTTTTTATACGCTCATAACTTGTCAGCTTGTTATGGTTTTTGTTTTTTTATTGAATTGTATTTTTATATTTTTCTCAGCTTCCCTACTTCATACAAAACAGCTGCAGCATAATATATGTGATGGGCGAAACCAGTAGTATGGATTTTATAATATTGCCTCTATCGATTAATACAAACATGTACACTGTACATGACAATGAATATATATAGTGAGTTATAGGTAAGTGGTAATATTGTTTCCTGGTAGATGTATGCCCTTTTATCAAGTATCAACTAATAATAATATATACCTATAAGTGCTACTAGTAACTACTAGTATAGCTATGGTAATAACTAATATTTATGTGTTATGTCTTTACTCACTACCGCGAATACTAGTCATGCAGGAATAGATATAAATATATAATAAAATATATAATACACATATTATACCTACGCAGGGTGTGGTGAAAAGTGGAATAAAGCATCCATCTAAATATTATCAATAAAATTGTTTTTATAATAATTAAATTCATGTACATATGTAACTATATTATCAATTTATAATTATTATACAGAATGTTAATATTGTTGTTGACGTACCTACTTACACAAAAGTGAAAATTACCAAAAAATACCATACGAATTCCCTCAAAATATACCAGCTAATAACCTTATAAATTAATATTTTATTCAAATAATCTGTAGAATTTAGAAATAAGAATGTACCTAAATCTAAAAAAATTATTTTTTTTTTGAGTCATATGATTTTACAACCTAAATTAAATTTCCAAATACATAAATATATAATTTGATATTTATACTTTTTTAAAAATAAATGTAGGTATTTGTACATATTTAGTCATTAGTCAATGTAGTCAATGAACATTAAGCTAATATACTTATCATACTTAATTTACTAACCTAACAATAAAATAATAAAATAAAATACTTGTTAAATATTGTTTACAAGTCAAGTAATTTAGTCATTATAATGTTAATCGTACAATTTATGTCAAACAACAAACACGTATTTATATTTAAATAATATATTATATATTATATTAATATTATTATTTTAAGGTATTTTAGGTACCTATACCTGCCACCTAAGAGTATAATACATTAATGTCTTAAATACCTACTCAAATTTATACTATAGTGGAATCATAGAAAGGGATTAGTATGGAATTATGTTAACATTAATGTCGTATTGTCGTAAGTAAAATAAGTTTAATCAATAATTAAAATTTTTTTAAATTAATTTCGATGTAGGGAAATTGAAAATGTAACAACAGAAATTATATGTACGTACATTTAAAAAATAAATTAATGTATTATCTGTACCAATCTGTATAATTATTTTAAATTAATATAATTAAAATAAAAAAATAAGGAAGTGTTATAATAAAAATTACCAATATAGATATAGTTACCAATTGAAATGCAACAAAAAAAAACACGAAAAATTAGCTCAAGTGTATAGGTAACTTTAGTCATCTCGTGTGTCATGCAATTAAATGTTAAGGTTAAAAGATGAAATCGTAACAGTTTAAAATATTTGTTAAATTTTCTGAAAAGGTTTTGAATGCGTCATGAAAATACCACTCAGCCACTCAGGGTCATTTAACTGCACGCTGCTGTGTATAAAAAAAATCCCGTGATTTGTTGCAATACACTATATAATATAGTTTTGCATGTTGTTAAGCAATTATAAAATGCACTTTCGCATTTGAACGATGATTAAAGGGCGAAGGTAATATTTTTCGAGAGATAGTCTTCGTCATCAAATTCCTACAGACTATGTGAAACGCATAAACATAATAAATTGTGTCCAATTATTATAATGCGCATAACGCATTGATTACCCCAAAATATTAGTGAGTTAAAATCGACTTAACTACATAGATAATAGATGAATATTATGAATAATATTTTAAATAATTTGAAGTATTAAATGTTAAAGCAAAATGTAATCCATAGACGATTTGGTAATTGTGTTACAACATATTCATAACAGTAGAATATAATATTATAGTATTATTATACCTACTTATGTTACGTTAATTGTTTTAGACTTTCATAGTCAATCATCAATGCTTATATCCAAATTTGTGTATTTTATTTTACTTTCACCCACAATTTTCTATATAGTTTTACCAATTTTATCTACTTTCGATTACTACTATAGTGCTTACCATATAGATACTTTCACATTCATTAATAATTTAGCTTATATACGATTTATTGATAACTTAAGTTATAACTAGGTATGTTTAATATTCGATATAAAATTCGTACCTAATAATATTAGTTGAACATTTTTTTTTTTACTAATTATCGGCGTGTTGTGTTGTACCCCATTATATTTATATAATATAATATTATATTCTATAATTTCAAAATAAAATACGCAAATTAAATATTAAAAGTATTAAAAATTTTATATACTGTTAATTTCATGGATGAAAACGTGTTTATAACCTTGGACAATAGAATTGTTTTTGGGTGATATTCAAATTATAACCATATGTATATGTGCGTTAGGGTATATTTTGTCGCGTGCATATCGTAAAAAAGTGTGATTTAATCAAGTTTTTATAACACGTTTGGTGGTTTTTAGGTGAGATTGAAAAAAAAATCTATTAGATAACCGCGTAAAGTGTACGATGTTAAAAAAAACAGGATTATCATTATTATTATTATGCATAATATAACATAATATACAATATACATATATATATATGTAGTAACTATACTGCTGTTGGCATAAACACGTCGTCGCTCATTACCCATGCACCTTAGTGCCATAGTGTTATATACCTATATATAATAATATGCGTTGCCCGCAAAAAGATATATTTTATTATTTTAAGTTATCTCATGCACAATAGCAGTGAGAAGGTAGATATAGGTAGGAACGTTCATATAATAGCAGCGGCATAATAATATTATAATATTATAGTGGCGGCGGCAGTGGCGACAATATCGGTCGGTTGCGCCCACGTGGTATAGGCCACAACGATTATGACGGTTGTCCAATATACAATAATGTTATTATTATATGCATAATGTACAGTATGTATATTATATTATTATAGGTATATAATATATGTAGTACGCCCGTGTATTGTGATATAGCTGGCACTATTGTAGAAATCCTGGTCTCGACTTGATATGTCGTTTATATCCGTGCGTGCGGTCGTAGGTATTCATCAACATAATAATATTTTGTACGTACCTACCCACCTGTACGAAAATAAGCGGTAGCTGCTGTGCATAGTGTTTCGAAAACGAGAGAAATGAAGAAAGAAAGAACGAAAGAAAGGAAAGAAGGCATAAAATGTTAATGTATGAAATCATTATTTATAGTCGTGAATTTTTTTTTTAAATTTTTTTTTTAGTACACACCATAGTAATATTATTATTATGGGCGTAAGGCCACCGTCGAGCGTCGTCATCATCGTTGACGCGATAAAGAATAATAACGCATGGCCTCCGACCTTGACAGGAAGATGACGAGCGAAATCGTACAACCCATCGAGAACTTTTGACGCGACCAGACGATTGCCCAACGAGCGTTTTACTTTTAATTCGATTCTCTCGTATATATAGGTACACGACGAAACTCACTTTATATTATACGATACCAGCTATGTTACGTTTGATGTAAATTTATTATAATATTTCCATCGAATCGAGTGAAATTAATTAGACATACGCATATTTAACTCGCAATATTTATTTAATTTCGAAAAAACGGGCTAGCCCAATATTCAGCATAATAATATTACAAGCAAAGCCATAGTGTTTATTGAGAAACTGTACCTACTCTAATTTGCATCAAACAATAATCGCTCACATTTTCGTAATGTGCATATATGTATGAAATTTTTTTTAAATATTTATATATTCCCGATAGGTATTACTAGAAGTTATTCAAATCAACTTTTGCAGACAAGTATACTGTATATTACATATTATACTTACAACCTACTTATTGCCATGTCAGTATGTCACGTAATTCAGTTTAAATTTATCAGTTTAGTCAAGATTTTTATTGCAAATCATTTACAAAAAAAAAAAATAATTTAAATGATAATTTACCTGTAGCGTCACGTTCTGATTAGTACATAATATAATATATTCTACCTATATTTAATTCAATAGAAAACGGAAAGAACATTTACTCATTAAGTATTTTTTCCGAATTAATAGTAACATTGATCTAGAAAGCATATTATTTATGGTACCTAACTACAGCTAGATGAGTAGATCACTTTATTTTATTGTCTACATTATAATAGAGCACAATGAAATTACTAAAAGTAAGCATAAACATTAAACTGCCAGTGGTAATAGGTACATAACATTGTTTAAGAATACAGCAAAAATTTGAAATTGCGGCGATTAGACCAAGATAAATATATAAGTATATTTTGATGATGTTGCTTTGTCGATTAAAAGAATATAAACTGGCATGTCACGCGTGTGGTGAAGATGATTTCTCATCACGATAAGAGTCAAGCGTGTAGAATTAGAAAAATCATCGAGCATAAAAATAAATAGAACTACTTTGAATTCGTCACTTCGAGTATCGTATACCTATACTGGCTAATTCACTATCACTATAAAAAATTTTAAATTTCTATTAACTTCCCCATATAAATGTATACAGCTATACCGTTTTAGCAAAGGTAATTACCTAGCATTTGCTAGAATATTTGGTAAATTGTATTTTGAATCTCAATTTAGGAGTAATATGTATAACATAGAATTAAAAAATAAAAAAGAACTCTGAATTGGCCAACTCTTGTCATATCGGATACATTTATAATAAAATTGGTCTTTACGGCTAATAATAATGCTATCGTGTTCAGAATATTTTATACAATATACCTATGCGAGTATAAGGACATAAAGTGTCTCTCATTACGTGGTCAATCGTCATGTCAATAAACTCCCTGAAACTAACATGTTTAAATCAAACTTGATACGTTTATACATAGATATAATTATATAACAAATAATTATTGCTCGATTACTAGGTAATTATAATGTTTATTTCAATTATAGTCATACTGAATACGTCATATTTAATTGTCACGTCATTGATAATAATGTATTAATATATATATATATATAATATTCATGATGATTAACCTGCAAGCATGCTAACCCCTCATTTTTTTCATTTAATAATGAATTTATTAAAATCCTAATTTTTGGAGTTTTAATAATACTCAAGAATGTTTCTTAATTTCTTGAATTCCAAACTTCTGTTTTTCAAATGAGAACACCCATTTTTACTAAAAATATTATTAAGTGGGTATTTTTTTGAAAATGTTGATCTACCTAATGCAAACTTCTGATGAGTAGTTTCTTAGTTCTTAAAAATGATTTTACAAAAATATAAATTAGACGCAATATTGGAACTAGTATTTATTATAATTGGGCCATTTTTATAAATTATTAATGTTGATAAAATTAATATTAATGTGTAAAAAGCATAAAATATCTTATAAACCCATTACCATGAATATTTTATCCTTAGAACACAAAATTAAATAACTCAAAAACTACTCGTACGAATTTTGATTTTGATACGTCAAATTTTTCCGAAAAATTATCCACTGAATAATTTACAGTTGAAAAGGAGGGTTCTCATTTGAAAAACAGAAGTTTACTACTCCATAGAACACTCTTTAAGTCTTCTTTAAACCGCAAGAATTTTAAAATATGACCTACCTATTTAAAAATTCCAAAAATCAAATTTTAAATTACTACATTATTATTTATTGGAGAAAAAAGGGGTGTGCATGCTTGGTGAATGTATCTATTAGGTGTATACGTTGTAAATTATTAAAATTTGGTATTTTAATTTTATACAATTATTAATAATTAAATGTATAAAGTCTTTAGTTTTTTTTAAAAGTTTAAAACTTATAAATAAGCTATTTTTATTTTTAAGCATATAACTGCTTAATATTTACAAGCTACTTAAAAATTTTTTGAAACACTGCAGTAGTTTGACAAAATAATATGTGGGGGCGATATTTTGTTTAACAATATACAAATAAACATAACATTTAATAAACATATTTTTAATTGCATCATGATAATTTTTTTTTTTAGATTTATATTATTGCCAAAAAATCCTAATCCTCTAGTTATTGAGATTCTTAAATCACGAGTACCCAGTCATGTTTATCAAAATTTGGTCTAAACACACTGATAACGTGTTAAATTATATAAAAAGTTTCCTGTTTTCATGTATTTAGTGTATATTGTATTGTGTATAATATGAACTACTTACATATACGATAGGTTTTGGTCATAATATACTTTGTACAATAAAATGTCCCTAAAACCATCATACGTTTTCGTGGTGTGTTTATTCACAAAAAGAACTACTTAAACAGCTGTACAGACACAGAACACAGCGCGCGATGTAGGTAGTTTATGATCAATCGACTTTCGCCCGCTTCACCGAAAGTGACCGCGGTGGGCCGCAGAGAAACGGCGCGCGGTTTACCGGGTTAACGTACGCTTTCTACGGGTTTTCGGGGCTCTCGGTCGGGTTAATCCGCCGCCGCTGGGCCCATGCTTTGCTGTCGGATTGCTCCACTGTGTGGGGCAACTATATACCTATAACAATACATTGATTATACCTGTAATTTATTATTTATTAATAGAGCCATTCAACGAGTTTCAGTTTTATTTCTAAAAAAAAAAATAAAAAAATAGTCCCCTTCAATCGGATTGTTCAACAATATACTATATATTATAGTTGTTTAGAAAATTCAAAAATCACGGCTCTTAAATCTGAGAAAATGTTAAATGCTTTATTGAAAAATGTTCGACTTATAAAAGTGAAAGTCTTAAACGAAACCTTGATAGATATAATACGAGTAAAGAGGGAAGTACCAAAATAGCGTTTTAGTCTCGTACACCTCTCAACTGTATATATTTAATCTAACGTATATAGGTACATGCCTTATACCTACTTAATATAATTATGATCTCATAGCAGTAATTTATAATATTAGTAATAATAATAAAATTATAATATATGATATACGTATATACTATATTATATACAGTGCTCGAATTGGGGAGGTACGCAGGGGGACGGAGCTCCTCTACTATTTTTATTTTTTTTTGCGTACCCCAACTATTTTTTTTTACTTGGATGGGGGGATGGACCAAACTAATGCCCAAAATAATTTTTATTAAAATTTGGAGTGGATCTAAATTTTTTTGTCAAAGATAAACCTAATGAATACCTAGTAATTTTACATTTTTTAATATAAAAATATTTTTCATCAATGGTTTTGACTAGTAATGTTCAACCTTTTTGACTCGCGATCCACTGTTTTTGTAACAATATTTTCACGACTCGTGTCACCTTTGTAGGTCATAAAAGAAAAAAGACATTTTAACTATCATTATATCTACTGTAAAATATGGTTCTTCAATTCATTTATTACTTATTCGAATTCATAATTTATAATTTTATAGTAAATTTTTTTTTTTTAACAAAAAAGACTTGTCACGACCCATTTTTATAGATTACGCGACCCAAGATTTAGTAGCAACCCAATAGTTGAATACCACTTGTTCAGATTTCCTAATACCTTGCTAATTTTTTTATTATTGTTTGTTTATATTTATGTCTAATTTAGTAGTTCGCAGATATTATGTATCTACAATAAACTATTGTATTATAAAATATCTGCGGAAAAAAAATAAGTTATAAATTATGAATTCGAATAAGTTATGAATGAATTGAACAATATACACACTTATGCACGGGATATAACGCAATGCTAAAGTTTTTTTTCCTTCATGGCTTACAAAAGTGACACGAGTCGTGAAAATATTATTACAAAAACAGTGGATCGGGAGTTAAAAAAATTGAACACTACTAGTCAAAACCATAATAAATAGGATGAAAAATATTTTTTATATGTTACAAAATGTAAAATTCATTAGGTTTCTCTTTGACAACAACTTATATCCATTCTTAATTTTAATAAAAATTGTTTTGGGCATTATTTTGTAAATATCTGTGAACTAGTGTTCACAATTGACATAGGTATGCGTCTGTAATAGCACAAATTATAATTATTAAGATATTATCACTGATAATAATTATTATTTTTATTTTCTACTGAAATAATAAAATTATGTAGACAGGTATTATTTCTATCTAAATAAAAATCTCGAAAAATAAGGTGAATATAAAATATAAATCCATATTTACTTTCATGTTACATAGACACATATAGTTAAATATGTTATATTTGGAAATTTGGAATAGAAAATTCTGTAGCTAAGGTGAAACATAGTATTGAAAAACTAGGAATTGATTGGGGGGGGGGGGGTTGACTACTTTTGCACTTGGAACGCAGTTTATAAATTGTTGGATTGAGCTTCTCTACTTAATAATTCCCAATTCGAGCACTGATTATATATGCGTGTGTGTTGGGGTATGAGCATGTTTACTTATATTTTTTATTGTATATTATGTTGCCGGCAAAATGTTGATTCCGGCATTCTAAATAAAATACATATAGTACCCTAAAATAGGTACCTTCTATATCTATAGAATACTAAAAATTATTAGGAAACTGGAAAAGTATAATATTTATAAAATTATTAGATATTCAATAGAATGCCAAACCTCAAGTTCCAACTTCGATGGAAGTGTATATAATTGATATAAATATATACATAACAAACATGGTCAGATAAAAAACTCGTGGAAGTTGGCGCTATACGGTTCGAATTCCAGTAGCCGATGTATAAAAAGGTCACGAAGACGATTGAAATGTATTAGCTATCTGCTGTTATTATGGAGGTAAACATAAAATAATACATAGGTTATTATAGTTATTATATATAGTTATAGTTATTAAATCATTCATATTTTATTATTCATTGACATTTTAATATTATTTCAGGGAACAGTTGAATAGTTAATAGATATTATCGTTCAGGAACTAGGGAAAGGTTTTTGAAGTTTTTATACTCAAGCCTCGAGGACTCAATTTGCAATATGTCATACAAATTTAATAACGATGATTGACAAAGTTCCAATAGAAAATACATTTGATTTTTACTGGAAATAGAAACCCAACAGTTTACTGGATGGAACTGGACAAGGTACTTCGTCAAATGCACAATGTCAAAAATCGAAATGTCAAACCAAAAAATGTTTTTATAAAAAAATTAATATTTTATGTACTTTAAATGCCATGCATCAACACACAGCATAGGCACTGTTTTTGCGAAATAAATATGCTATAAGTAATGTAATTAAATAACATACATAATATTTCTAAATAAACTAAAATAATAAACATATTTCGATCAAACGCTATTCAACACTTCACATACTTTATATAGCTAACATAGCATCGGAAATCTATAGAAATACTAGTACCTAAGTAGCTAGTAGTGTATATAATGTCTAGACATAATTTAAAATAACATTAAAACATTGCCCAATACTAAATGGGATTCTATAGAATGCCTAATACATTTTCTATAGAAAGTCTATATTCAACACATTGCCGATAACATATATAGGTAGGTATATTATATTTTCTAAATTATTATCTATTTAGTCAATAAAACATATTTCTTAAGTATTGATTTATGTAGGTATTCATTTTATTTCATTCTATTGAAGTGTCTAACAGCGTTTAATCTTTACGGTCCACGTCATATATTAGAACGACATTTAAAAATATGAAAACATAAATTGCCTAGATGATATTTATTTATAAATTAATTGTTGGGTTGGAACTTAGCGTCAAATATAGTTTAGTCTTTAATTACTACCATGGTCCATGGAGTATGAACCATGGCTGATTTATTTTAATTGATTTAAATATTCAAGACTATATTATAATATATATGTATTAATGTATTATGGTATAATATAGGTAGATGTTACGGATTAGGTACAAAAAACTGAACAAACATTTGAGCCGTTAAAAATATTTTAGTAAATTATAACCTAATAATTATCAATAGTTTTTCGGGTCAAGTTTTGTTAAAAAACGAAAAAATCTTCTGGTTCCGCGAATTACGTAAAATCAGAAGGGTTATGGAGTGTATACGTGGATGGTAAGTACCTGAACCTGTACATTTATTAATTACCAATACTCATTTACTATTTAACTAAAACTAAATTAGCGTATACCTTGTAAAAATAGTAGAACCTTAGAGGTACGAGCGTTTGTATACCTGCACATAACCTATTTAAAAGTAATTAAAAATTAATGTGAAAAAAAATATTTTTTTTAACCATGCCCTTAAACTATAAACGGTTAACATGAATTCTAATTGAGGATTTCTAAATCAATCACAATAGACTCATGAACATATAAATAATAGTAATAAATAATAATTAAACATAATATTACTATAACATTAAAAAATCAAAAATGTATTTCACTTTTCGTCGAAAATAAAGTATTTTTTGTAACGTGATAAAATAAAAAAAAACTTTTTGAATTCCGGAATAATGAGACTTGTTGAGCTAACGATAAAAAACATACCAAAACAGAATCAATTTAATATGCAACAATAATAACAAATCGTTTCTGTACCATAGTACTTGTGCACAAGCCTTTAATTGTATATAATATTATATTCGTCACACATAAAATGTTTTGGTGGCCCCGTGGTTTGGGAATTGTTTGAGAGCCATCACCTCGCCTACAAAGCAGTCGCGTTGTTCGACTAAACATAATATTTTCTTTATAATTCCGTAGTGTATATAGCTATACCTAAATGGCTACAATATACTATTATCGATGAGACGTTAACCTATACTATCGAACACTCTCCGTCGGTGCTTAAACTTTTTTGTGGATCGTATATATATAAGCGAATATAATGACTATAATATATTATAATATGACAATACGCCTGTACAATATACTATATTATATATTATAATATTATTATATGCTGCACGATCTGTTGAAAACGAGAGTTGGCCAAGTGTATTATTACCGGGAAGACGAATCGATTTTCGGTTGCCTCGCGGGCGTTATGCTAATCTCACAATACTTGTAAGTTATAATATATGTATATTTGATATATATATGTATGTGTGTGTGTGTGTGTGTACGTTTATAGGTGTATAGCGAAGAAGTAAAATATATATATATATAATAATATTATAATGGCATGGACACGTTTGACGCGGAGAATTATGTAGGAACGAAAACACAACCCGCCAGTCACCACCGCGGCCGCCCTTCGTCGTATTATATATTATTATACGTACCTACCTATAATGTTCGGGTTTTCGGGCGCGCACGAGTGTAAAATATAAGAGCTGGTCGTCGTCCGGAGACGATTGTGTGAGGTAATTTATTTTACCCGTAATATCGCGCGCATATCTCGGCCGCACGAAATCCACAGCCGCCGTCGAGTGGGCGCCACGACCCGTACCGGGAGGCGATATCGGCGGCACGCAAGCACGTCGCGAAGACCGGTCGAGAGCGACGCCGTTCCTCGCTCTTACCCTTGATGATAATAATAATAATAAAAAAAAAATAATAATAATAATAAAAATAATAATAATAGTATATATATATTATACGAAACAGCGCGGAGATACATACAAGTATATACAACGAGGTAGGTACAGCCCGCTGTAGAGAGAACGTGTTGTGCGAGTTTTCACTTTCTCTTATTTTATGTACAATGTACATATATAATATACATAGATATACACAATGGGTGTTGTATATAGCTACACGGGTAAGTACATAGGTATATATAGTATATACTAGGTACCTACAGGTGGGTAGGTGTACTCAGAGTCTGTCTCTCTCTCTCACTCTCTCTCTCTCTCTCTCTCTCTCTATCTCTCGCATGTTTATATTATCTTTATTAATAATTCGAGTGCTCCTATCCGATCATCGTCGTGCATAGGTTTTGATCGATAAGACATAAGACACTCGACAACAAGTGTGCTCCTTGAATCGTAGACGGCACAGACGCGATTTCTTCATGCTATTAGACTTAGAAACTGCGCCGATGTATTTTAATATTTAATATGTTGTTTGCAGTGTATAAATGAGAGACGCAAAACAAAAATAATAATAATTAGGTAGATATTATACAATTGAAGGTAAAACAATATAAACCCTAAATCAAGATAATGATATTATATACCTATATAGATACGCGACACGTCAAGTAAATTTTGAGTAGGTACAGTTCAAATACCGCAACCAGGAAAGAAATATTTCGAAACCATATTATGTATTGAATGCAATAACAACTATTATTAAAAATAACCACAAAAAAATGTTATTAGGTACAGTATGTCGGTTATAAAACAAATTTTTTTCTAAAATATTTTAGGTAGGCAGTTGTAGGTACCAGCTCCTATTCTAAAATAATATGTGTTATAATAATGTTCTTAGTAATATAATGTTATAAGTGTACTATTGAAATTTTTATTAATTATTGTAAAATTCATCTTTCAAATTTTCAATTAATTTCATCATTTTATTTTATTTACTTATAATATAATATATTTTCTTTTTTTCTACTTCTTCTTACTGCAGGTTTCACTGGTTTCGGCTTTCAATATCGGCCCTCAAAAAAATTTTACACCATTAGTAGTTACGTCCCGTACAAAAGTGTATACCTAAATTATATTACATTTGATTTGACTTGATTATATCCTATTTGATTTGTAGACTAAAATGTTGCAAACACATAAAACGCATGATCTATGCGTATAATTATGTTATCTTCAGCTCTTCAGGGCTGCAGCTCAGGCGAGCCTAAACTTGTTTTCAATGAAGATTGACCGGCCATATATTTTTACTTTTCAGAACATCAACTCTTAATTTATTTTATTGACCAAAATACAACTTTGGAATCATAGGCCAATAGCTTTTTATAGTTTTAACTTTGACATATTTTTTTTTAAATAACATTATACAATTTTTTTAAAAAAATTATTTCGTATATAGGTAATAGGTAGGTACCTAATTAAATTTAAATACCACATTTAAATTCAAAACCAAGAAATAATTTATTAAAAACATTGTATATAATACGAGCTACCAAAATCTAATGTTATGACATTTAACTTAAATTTATACTTCATTTTCGATTGTTAATTATGTTTTGAAGTAAATACCTAATACGAAAGTCGACTTTAATTTGACGCGAGATAATAACGGGCACACCACCACACGTGATTGGATTGTGCACCTATAATGGTTATAAATTTATGATATTTTCAAAAGTTTCATAACTCTATTCGTTTTTAATGGACGATGATAATTTTAATATGATATACTAACTAAATATACGATTAATTTATTCAACTATTTAACATAATATGCATGCGTTAGGTAATGAGTATTAGCTAATTCGCCAAATGTATAATCGGCATTAATCACGATTCATTGTTAAATTTCCTGAAAAAAATCTCAAGGTTTTGTTTTCAATCGAAACTATTATGATGCGATAGAGCAGCGGCGCATCGGTTGGTAGGTAGGTACTCAACCAACGGCCCGCGGGCCACATGTGCCCAGCGAAGGAATTTTATGTGGCCCGCTACAAATTTAAACAAAATATTAAAAAAATTATGAACATAATGTTCACGATATCTAAAATATAAGAAAACAAGTCCAATAATATGTACCTGCATACGGTGATCAAACAAATTATGTATAGGTAATATACTCGTAATAGGTATAGGTACATCGTGTTATGCACACAAAATTGTGGTTTTTCGTTATACATTTGGTATAACCCACCCAACGATATTTGTTTATCAAAATGGCCCACCAAAAATGGTTGGGCATCACTAGAGCATTATAATTCAATTTTTAAACATCTTATATATGAATTATAAGCATGTTGATTGGCACGTATATCCATGTACATATAATAATATGGATGCTGCATGATGATAAAAATCGGGAAGTCGATCTTCTAGTATATTAGGTTATTAGTTTAACTCGTTATTGAGTAGGTCATTGAAATGGATATGTTAATTTTGAGTTCAATGATAAATCAAATCGTTTAATATGAAAAACGATTTTAATATATTATATTTGAGAATATTTCATAATTTATTTATATTAGGTAGGTACCTATGCACTATTAATAATATATTTTTGTGTTTTAGTAGTTATACCTAATGTGCAGTGGCTAATACGATAGGTTGAACTCCATTTTGTTAAAAACATCGCATATTATATTATATAAATAATGACATATTATATTGAGTCAATAGTATTGAAAATAATAAAATGTATCGTTATACAGAATTAAAACTTTATCAAAGTTTTGCGTTTATCGTTATTTAGAACTAAAACGTTATACAAGTTTTGCGTTTATCGTTATTTAATAAAAAATAAGTGTTAATAACTCTTAAATTTATAAATAATAACTAATGTGGGTGGGTAATGGCCCGAATAAGGAATATAATAATATAATCGATTCTTAAATTGTTTGCATGAAATAAATGTTTCTACGAAACCAATAGATCTTTTAAATAAATAGATTTTAAAATATTTCGTTTTGCGTTATTTTTTGTTCAATGATATTCTATAAATTACGTTTTGCGTTATGTTTTGTTTAATGATACATAATATATTTTGTTAATCGTTATGTTTTGTTTTGTGGTATTTAATTATTTTTGATGATCACTTTCCGTTATAATTACATTTACAAATTTCAATCGTTTTTTTGTCAAATGATTAATGTTATGATGTTGTTATGATTATAACGTTATTATAACGTTTGTAAGCCCTGGACTCAACGCCTGTGTAGCGATTTACCGAAAAACGGTGTGAATAGGTTCATGGTATAAATCATTAAGGTTAATTGTACAAACTAATGTAGAAAATAAACTATTGAAATTAACCAGATTTTTCTCATGTTTGGATGAAATTATAAATAATTAGAAAGAATAAGTAGATAAGTCAATTTTAGATTTTCGAGCAGAGCGATCGCGTTGTACTCGTTTACTTATTATTATTTGGTTTTACTATGATGTATGTTGTGTGATTTTTTTGTGTCCGAAGAATTTTTTTTTTATAGCAGATGATCTTCAGTGTCGAACACTTACCTACAGGTATTTATATTTTTAATTATGGTGAATCGATTTTTTTTTCATTGGATTTGACTCAGAGGATATTTTCATCAAATATTTATACTAGCATTTTTTAGTCATGAGATGATTTTCAAAATATTTTGGCTCTTTAAAAAAAAAATCATACGTCATTATAGAACCACTAAAAACAATACATGCATTGCTCCGCTTAGAAACTAAAACGATAATAATTATGTAATAATACATACACTATTATATCTATAAATAGCACCTCTAAGTACCGCCTTCGGATGAATGACACATGCCTTATCGAGCAGATATAATTTCATATATATATATATATATATATATTATATACTCGTATACACTTTATTAACATAGTTTTTAACCTAGGGCCAATTGCGTCTATCAACATATATATAATGAATATATCTGTGACGGACTAAATCGTATTATTCAAATAATATAATATATTTTTCTCAAATATAGTACCTATGTTGCGTAAACCCAACGACGGCGACATCGCGGTTGTCGTCGGCGGACGGCGGCAGTTACCGATGAAACGCATATTATATTATATTTTTTACTCCTTAAAATAATAATGATAATAACAATAACAATAGATGAAATGAATACGACGTGTCAAAGCACTTGTGTGTGTGTGTGTGTTATGATAGGTAGGTTACCTACTACGAGCGATGAGCAATTCGACGTGTTACCGGGGGCGGTAAACCTTGACAGCCGCCTCGGAGAAAGTACGATGTTATTGTGTACACGCGTATTATAATAATAGATATTAATACATTTATAATATATCACCGCCATTAGACGAGTGACGCGGCTTTTCGTTTTTCACCGTCGGTATAACGACCCCTCGCAGGCAAAGTGAATCATAAACATATATATATATATATATATATAATAAGTAATAACAGTACCTACCTATACACATAGTTATAGGTAACATTATTATATATTATATAGTCATAACGCCGCGGCATTATAATATGTATATATTATATAGTATATGCGTATAAAGTGGCGTAAGTGGGTAAAAATCTAGGGGGGCAAGCCCGGATTAAGATATTTTTAGGTCCTGGGTCCTAAATTTTAAATGAGGCCAGTGTACAAAATAACAATGTATATAATATTTTATGAATCTATTATAAAAAAATATATATAGGTACATCATACATATAGCAATAAATAATGAATAATATATCACTTTATTTATAAATTATAATTTACAAGCTTTATTCCTCGCTTTTGTTTGACAAAATCCTTTAATAGATATTTCATTATTTATTGTTTGAAGAATATCGCTATCATAAGCGTAGTCAAATTCTCTTGGTTTAAGGTTAATCTATAATCTGTAATTGTTATTGACTCTATTTAGTTTTGAAAAAGCTCTTTCGATTGAACAGTTTGAACTTGGGTATATAGTTAAATACATTTTAAGTGCAATATTTAATTAGGAAATACATCAATTAATTAATTTTCATTAAACCATTTCCAATGATCAAGTATACTAAAATGTCAGTCTTTAATTGATGGTCTGCATCAAAAAAGAATCTTGAAACTGTTTTATTTCATTTTTTTTTTTTTTTTATAAATAATTAACTTCTTTATATTATGTCTGTATAAACTATTAAGTTCTTAAAACTTTGTTCGATATCCTTATTTTCTTTATAAGTTTTGTCAACAATTGGAACACACAAATTTATTTGTAATAAATAAAATATTGTCTGAAATATCTAGTTCAGAGCAAAATTTATCGATAATTATGTTGTGGGTTTCAATTCTATACTTAGTCATCATTTTACGACCATATGTGTGTAAATAAAGTACACATTACATTTATAATAATATTACCTATACTGCATATTATTATGAAATATGAATTATTATAAGAGGGTTATTTGACTTAATTGACTCTATGCCTGTATAATATGAAGTTCTATTGTACTAGTCTATTTATAGGTAGGTATGCACTATGAAATTAAGATTTATAATTTATAACTATATTAAATTGTGACAAAATATGTAGTCAGCAATAATCATCGATATTTTTTTAGGTGATTTATGCAATGTTATAGCCTATAACGAAAAAAGTAAATCCGAGGCCCCTAAATACATTCCAAATATCGAGACTCATGGGGGACATGCCCCCCTGTACCTGCCTTACGACGGGCTTGGGAAGGGGCAAAATAACTTATTCACCAATATCGAAACCATAGCATGACTATTATTTTTTACACAAGTCTTTAAGCTTATTTTTTGGATTGGAAGTAAATCACATGTAGGTATAAGCATATAGCCATATCGTTTAATAACAATAGGTGGGTATAGCTAAAAATATGTGTACATTAAAAAATAAAGTGCTATAAAATATTTGAAAAATTGTGATGATAATCCTGTGTCAGGATGTATTCATAATTCATTAAATACAATTATTGAGCAATTTTTGTAACTGAGATAATATGTGTTATGTGATAACGTTGATAATACGTCAACATATTATACAACTGGAGAAATGTGAGGTAATTAATGTATTATTAAATATGCAATAATTAAAATAAAAAAATAATCATTAAACATTCTTTATTTGAAGATATTTATTGTTGCTATACATGTATAGGAGGGAAAAATGATACCTTTGCCGCCTTTCAAAATTTTGGGGGCCACTGGATCCTTCTCCCCTTGCCACCCCAAAGTTACGTAACTGTACATACACGCACGTGTTATATACAGCATGAGGGCCCTGTGGTCTTTAAAGGTAAAGCCTCAAACGATTAGACTTTTCTAGAAAAATTTAAATATATTTTTGTAAAAATCCTTTTTTTTTTTACATAATTTTAAGTCATTGCAAAACCACCAAAAGTATAGCTCATAATTCTTTATGATTATAATTTTATACCTACGATTTACATAATATTATTTTTTTGTAGCTACAATTTATACGTTTAAACAGTTTGAAATTCGTTAGACCATTAATTTTATGAGTTACGTCTTATGTGATGTTACCATATAATTAGGTTTATTTTTATAGTGTACCTACCTAGCATTGAAGACTCGAATTTTAAATCCAATGTGATTTAAGATAGGTCTGATATATTGTATGTAGTGACTATAGATAGGTACTAAATTTCGAAATATTATCGATGTACCTATACGAAGTTATGTTATTAAATATTTTTCTATTTAATACAAATAATATATAATATATGACGTTAATACTAAATAATATTATGTAAATTATAGACGTATAATAGCTTAGTAGTATTAAAATAGTAAAAAGTAGCCTTGGATCTTAGGATGTAATTTATTATTCATAAAATATTAATAATGGTATTAATCTACCAAATAACTTTTCTCTAAAAAAAAGTCTGTTCCGTAAGAATTGTTACAGAATAAGACAAATTATTTATATTGTAATAAAAAAATATACTATTATATAGGTATCTACTTAATAAGATTACTTTTTTTAAAAAATGACTCATAATAATGATTTTATAAATCATAAAGATTTTAGATTAGCAATAATAACCAGTTAGAGGTCATCAATTTTGACTCCCTTTTTTTTTATTCCTGCAGTCTTACGTAATATTATGGGGATTTTGTTTATGGTAAATCGTAAATGCTAGTTGTTTAGATTGGTAAAAAAAAATAATTAGTTTTAAAATTTGATTATTCATTTTTAGAGAAATTAGTATTTGGTACTAATAACAATTGACAAAACAAATTATTTATTAATTATGTTATTGTATTAGATTAAAAGATTATATTTATTATTTAGAATAATAAACTTTTGTTCAAGCAATTATTTCAATAATTTATTTTGATATATCGTTACACTAATGACAATACCACGTAACTGACATTTTACACAAAATGAGTTTTTGGTATCAAAATATTTGTAATCTCCTTGCGCACAAAATGTATTTTCTGTACAATAACCTAGAATTAATTATTATACCAATTATAATTATAATTACAATTACAATTATATAATTAGTATACCAATATGCTACCTATATGTAGCTGCTACGATTCGATGAAAAATTAAACACCTAAAATGATTCTAGAGTTTGAGACCATCTATAAAGGGAATAATACAATAAGGGGAGTACAATTAATAACTTTTTTACTTGTGCTTATTCGTGAATCAGTTTACCTACACGTGACTTAATTGTTATAAGGTTATACAAATCGATAGATCATTTAAAATAAAAAGTTAGAAAGAAATTTGTTAATATTGCATGACTTTTATAATGTACCAAATCAGATAATAATCAACTGATCGCTGTAATAATGTAATATTATTATATCACTACGGTTTTGCACAAGTGCGTTATGCAATTGAAACTAAGTAAAGTATAACCAGTCTATACATAATTAAATGGCACTATAGAACGGTGTTATTGTTGTTTCGCGCTTTATTGTTTAATAATTATTAATTATTATTATAATAACATACCGCGAGGACCAGTGAATTTTAACCCGGACCAAAACAATAAAGACGTCTGTTCCGACCTAATCATTGCATTAAAATATTAAATTCTATATATACATATATTATAGAAGTTCCGGTCCAATAACGTTCCGATATATACGCAATTAAAACATATTTACACCGTTCATATAATATCCGGTATGTAATATTTTTCGTTGCTGTACGCGCAGACTCCGACGAACAAGACACACATGTACCTGGAAGCAGTCGGCATACGTTATACCGGACTACCATAGGGCCCCGTGTGGGTATACCCATTACCCGGGTGCATATATATACCTATACAATGATCAGTCAAACGTCTTGCAGCTATCCGGTTTATAATAATAATATAATAACATGGTGTTTTTTTTATTTTTTTAGTGACTTGTATTGGGAATGAAAACGACTGAGGTTAAAAGTAAAAGCAGCCGGACGATGAAATCAACTCCGCGGTCTGTTCAACTCTCATTTTCACCCGCCAACCCGTCGGAATGTTTTACGTTCGGTTTATATACGTATGTATATTATATATATATATATTATTATTATGTTGTTGTTCATTATATATATATACAACACGCAGTATGTATGTATGAAAAATATTTTTTTCTTCCTGATCGTATAATAAACTGGATCATTGTGTACGTGTTTTAGACGAGACAACAAGTCTATTTTTCCCCTTCGACGAAATGTCGTTGTTTAACGAATCGTTTGATCCGGACTGTTAAATTTCAGTTTCACAGATACCTACTCGAACGAATAATAATAATAATAATACGATATGTATCACACGTTTTAGGCACATGAAAGAAAAATGTGTTACACACATGAAAACGCGTGGGTATTGTTAGATTTATTTTTCTAAGACGTACAATCACGTATACGTACTGTATATTATTTATAGCTAGTGTTATAAAAGTGTCACAATGCTTAATATAATATTATATTCTAGTGAAATTTTTTGGGCACAATATAGTACTATATATATAATATCATATCGTGCATTATGCATTATTATACAAATAGGCATATAGCAATTCTATAAAGACCGTAAACGAAATATAAAAAAAATTATATTACCATATTATTATAGAATTACTAAAAACAATTAATATAACTTATCGAATATTTTAAAAATAAACTTACGATATATTTTTTTAGTATAATGTGGTAATTTAATAATGAATAATCAAAAAAGATCCATAAAAAATATTGTTGATATCTGTTTATTGAAATACAACGATTAATTCTTATTCAAAGCATTGTATTTATATAGGCCAGTTTATATATAATTATAATTATCGGTAAGTAGGTACTTAGGCATTGGAAACGATTGGATCACTTATTCTGCCCAAAAAGTATCTAAAAGTATCTATACCGGACAGGCGGACAACACCAACTCAAAATTGTTTAATGTTTCAAATTCTAGTTGGAATAAATTGTTTGATAAGTTATTATTTCATAAGTTTTATGCATGAAAAGAAAAATTATGAAATTTTAAACATTTTAATAACCTGTGTTCTGTGAAGTCACATTTCGAGTGAAACTTTATCATTGACTATTGAGTAGGTCACTTAGGTGTAAAATTTTAATTCAATAACTCATTGCATGTTTGATATTTGCATACGAAAAACGATTCTGAGCAGAGATAATGTGTCAACAACTATTACTAATGAGTAACGATATTTAATAATTTTTTATATGTATACATATATAAGTAATTTAATTTTTCTATAACTAATGGGTAGGTTAGCTAAATGTTTCCAAAAAAATCCCATACCATGTACCTGCAAATTAAAATGTACATCCTGTATATTATTATCCTATTAATTATTTAAATATTATATCATAATATATTATCTAATTATTAATTATTAACTATTATAAGTCAATACTCAGGCTTAAAGTTGTACAAAATTGAAAAGATGATCCCTCTATAGTACCTAGGTATACTATTTTGAACTTTCAAACTATGCAGCATATTATGAATAAAAGCACAATATTTTTAAATTTATGTAAAAATAACTTACAAAAAATATTGTTCCTAATAAACTAAGCCTTAGCTATAAAAAATAAAAATGATATTTGTGAACTTTAATTTCACATTTTTTGTGATTTTTTGCATTTTTTACCCACCCCCATTACCAGTGGCGTATTTAGGAATTTTTCAAAGAAGGGTCCACCTAATTTTCCAAACACATTTAAATGGGGGGGGGGGGGATTCGCTACAGAACATATTAATCTATATATTATCCAGACCCCATGGACCTCCCCCCCCCCTTAAATACTGTCACTGTCCATTGCAAGTAATTACTAAATCGAATTTTCTACCAGAAAATGCCATTAAAATTGAAAATTGAAGCTTTTTCACTGATTTCAATAACACATATACATACATTATCATAAAACCAATACGTTAATTTCTCCACTTAGAATCTAAAACATTTTGAGAAACATTTTTCGTAATAATTTAATTAATAATAATTATTGAGATATATTTTTTTAGATTCCTTGATAATAATATGTACCTAACCTTTTATTATATATTTATATATTATTTAGTATAAAGAATTGAAAACCAACACAGTTTATTCAAAAGAAAAATTACAATTCATAGTAAAACACTAAAATTAATATAAATATGTTTTTACGTTCTAAGTTTATTGCATGCAAAACTAAAATATAAAAATTCCTAAAAATGTCGGTATTACTTTTTAGTGACTAGAATTTACAAACATAAAACTATTTCTAAAATTTAAAAATATAATATAAATACTCAAAAATATTTATGAAGACTAACTAGTTAAGTTAAGTTCTTAACTCCAATGAAAATCTGGTAATGAAAAAATATATTCCGGTACAGATCATAATTTCAATTTTAAACGTAATAACTAGACATAGACTTCAACCATGCATATTGCATATTATATGATGCACACATATAATGTAATAATCATAATATATTAATATACGATCCCTCTATCATTAATATGATGTGATTTTATTGAGAATAATTGTATTCATGGTCATGTTTATTGAAACATTATAGTATACAAAATTACGTCAACGTATTTTCCATAAGATCAGACATTATATTAAATAACGATTGCTAATATGTAGTCATACCTCCATGGGCTTTTGTCATTCTTACTAATTTGGGGGTATAGTTCATGACATAATATAATGATTATTAAATAATTTAATATCAATATCCAGTACTGAGATGAGCGAATTGGGATCAAGGCCCAAGTTCCGTTCTCTGTATCCTGTTTGGCTTGTTTTTGTTGCAGCATCTTCTGATTGAAATTTTATAAGTTTAATTTATTTATGTTAATTGAACTTTACTTGTCTACCAACTACAGAAGTTTGGTGATGATCATAATAATTGCATTTTGATAATAAAACATTTCTTGACAGTACTTATTATAGCTGAAAATAGTACAAACATATAGTTAGACAGTTAGTCAATTACATATAACCTAAATCTAACCTCGTACCAATATAATATATACTATATAGTGATATATATATCATATATGTGAATTTAATATTTCAGAATATAATATTACCTACCTATTATATCTAAATTCTAAAATACAATGAAAATAATGTCTACTTAAATTAATGGATGCGATGAGTACCTACGATGTAATTTATACATAAAAACTTAAAAACACACTCTGATGATGAAACGTTTCTCCAACCCCCACACGGAAATTTGATTGGAAAAATCGATGTCAAAAATTTCCGAGTAGGGTAGATAAAATTCAAACTAATAATTACGTTGTTATACACATTAATATAGCCTACATAAAAGAATTTGGGAAAAGTTGTAGATGGAGGGGTGTCTGTGAAAACGTAGGTACATTTTAAACCAATAGTTTAGACTATTTTATAGTTGTATAAGGATAATATTTCCTGTTTGTATTTATAAATTCAAAATACGTAAAAGTACATAATTTATTAACAAAATATAGTTTAATAAGTTTTTTAATTATTTAATTTTGTATATAACGAAAATTAAGATTTAATGCCTTAGCGTTTTCGTCTTTCATCTGCAATACTCCAGTTCTATTTTTGTATGCGCATAGTAAAGTTTGTATTATTATTATCTTATAATGTACCTAAATTGTATTAGCTGGTGTCTGGTATAGGACACCTACTGTGTCTTATGTTGCAACTTAAACGGCGATATAGGTGAGGGATAAAGTGAAATACAGGCTACAGTTTTTCTCTGAAACGAATGTATCATATTTTCATTTTGGGTTAAAATATTGAATAATATATAATCAAATTTCAAGTATTTAGAGAAAAAAATTGAGTTTGGTGTTGGTCACCTTGGTGAATTCTGAGATCGTGATGAATAGGCGTTTAAGCCATAAATATCTATAAAATTATTGCGCTTCATTTGAATATGACACAAATATTATTTCTGTGTCTCATGTTGTAATCCAAACGGAAAAGTAGACAAGGGATAAAGTGACCTACAGTTTTTCTCTGAAACGAATGTATCATATTTTCATTTTAGGTTAAAATTAGAATAATTAATTAAATTCTCTGTATTTAGAGAACAAATTGTTTTTGTGACGGTCACCTTGGTGGATTCTGAGATCGTGATGAATACGTCATGTTCACGCCATCAATATCTTTAAAATTGTTGCCCTTCATTTGAATCTGAAACAAATATTTGAGGTAACGTAATAGTTATTTTAAAAGAGTAGTAATATAGTTTTTGTATATAATTACAGTAAAATATTACCGGCAATATGGTTGTAACTTGTGAATCATTAAACGTTTTTAAAGCGATTATAAAATATCATAACGTCTGCGTTTTATATCATAAATCATAAGTAGGTATAATAATATGTCGGATAATATCTACATTATATTATAATTTCTAATATACATACTATATTACTATATTGTAATTTAATATATATTATATTTAATGACAGTGCATACTACAACGATAACAACTTTAGTGTTATAAATAATATAAAGTTAAGTGGTATATTCAACCGAAAAGTATGAACAGTAGCTACCTGTATTAAATATTGATTATTTTACCCATTAAATAGGTATAATATAATTATGTTATATAATGCAGCCATGATAGACCCTGGCATCCTGCTCAACAAAAATTATACCTATATAGTAAAATAAAAACTAAATATTGAGTAAAATAAGTACTGATTTCTTATGAATGTATGTAAATTTTATAATTTATTATCATTATTAAATTAATAATTTGATTTCCTATTATTTCTATAATTTATAAGAATTCATTAAAAATAATTATACACGTCTGCATTTTCATTTCGGTAAACTATATCATAAATTACTTAATAATGTATAAATTATGTAAGGGAAATAATTAACTATATGATTCTAAAATCTTTTAATGACGTGGACATTTTTTAAAGTATTCCAGACCTTGATATAATATACTATAGGTTTCCTGAGTCACAATATTGTATCTTCAGGCGATTATGGTATTTTTTTTCTTTTGGAAAACAATATGTACGACAGAAGTGGATCAGACAACGCCCTTTACCCTTGAATTCAATTTTTATTATACTTAAAATAAAAATGACTTCCTCGTGCTTAAAATTGTAATAGCTTGTTCTTATTTTATACGTATGAACTAATTTTAAAAGGAAAGATTATCCTGGATAACGCCAAAAAATAAAAACAAAATAAGCATATATGTATTTCAATTTGAATTTCACTATTCATTATAAATTATAATGTTGACTTATTTTATAAAATTAACTAAAAAATGAATATGTGAAAATAGGAAATGTTCTGAAATCCTCAACATTTATTTCATAGTTTCTCTGGGTTAAGCAAAAAATTTATGTTTTTCCAACGTTATTATTTAATTCATTTTATCTGTCCATTTACATTATGAATCTTAAATATGATATTATTGATATTATTTATGATATTATATATGGTTATTGAAACAGTTAAGATTTAGTGATTTTACCAAACATTTTTTTATTGGTATGCTAAGAAAAAAAGCAGGAAAGTGGGTGTCGCTCTGCTGTACAGTAGGTTACAAGTGGGTCACTGTAATGGATGGTGCTAAATTTTAATTCAATGATATAATATCATTGTATATGAAAAACTATTTTGAACGGAGACGGTTTGTCAGCCTATGATATTATTTTATATAATATTTATATTGTTATTATTAACACGGTATTTACTATCTGGTAAGTATAATCAATAATATTATTTGTATATTAACATATTTCAATACTATTTGTACCTATATAATTATATGCTTGAGAACTTCCCGTTTGCCTTAATTTTGTTTTAGTTTTCCCCATAGTGTTAAAACTATTGAGAATTTGAACAAGATACTGCTGGAGAAAAATTGAAGAAGTTGTACTGCCCCAATAGGTAATGACAGATACAAAAAATATTTAAAAAAAACACATCATTGTAAAAATTGCTCTGCTCAGAATCTAA
>NC_042493.1:78676106-78677290 GCF_005508785.2 Acyrthosiphon pisum
ATGAGTAAAACACCGAAAATAGTGAACTTCGCAAGGCTATAACTTCAAAACTAATCATTTGCGCAAATTTATTTTTGCACCATCGTACTTCATCGTTGAAATACATGTTTCAAAAAAAAAAAGGCGGGTAAGTCGTGGATGTCGCTCTGCTGTACAGTAGGTTACAAGTGGGTTACTGTAATGGATGGAATTAAATTTGAATCCAATGATATTATATCATTGTATACGAAAAACGATTCTGAACGGAGATGATTTGTCAGTCTAGGATATATTATTTTTAAAGAAAAACTTATGGAGAACCTTGTACCAAATTTTAAAAACTTAGTTATAAAAGAAAAAATTTTTACGATTTTTCAACCACTAAATTACTTGCAAATTTTCGCAATTTTGACATATTTCGTATAAATTTGAACTTTAAATGCTTATAAATAAAAATTGTGACAATGTATTCCTTTTATTTTGCAACTGCTATTGTAAAAATATGTTAGGAGCCTTGTATTAAATTTCCAAATCTTAGAATTAAAAAGAAAAACTTTTGTGAATTTCTGTCTAAGATAATTTGAACATTGCCGTAATTTTTACGTATTTAGTCAAAATTTGAACTTTAAATGCTTATAAAAAAAAAATCGTGACTATATATTTCTTTTATTTTTCAATTGCTATTGTAAAAATATATTATGAGCCTTGTATTAAATTTTGAAATCTTAGATATAAAAGGAAAATTTTTTATGAATTTCTAGCATAAAATAATTTACGAATTTTCGTGATTTTTACATAATATGTTGTCAAAATTTGAACTTTAAATGCTTATAAATAAAAATTGTGACAATGTATTCCTTTTATTTTGCAACTGCTATTGTAAAAATATGTTAGGAGCCTTGTATTAAATTTCCAAATCTTAGAATTAAAAAGAAAAACTTTTATGAATTTCTGTTTAAGATTATTTGAACATTGCCGTAATTTTTACGTATTTAGTCAAAATTTGAACTTTAAATGCTTATAAAAAAAAATTGTGCCTATGCATTTTTATAATTTTTGAATGGGAGTTAGAACAACATATGTGGACCCTTCTATTAAATTTTCAAGTATTTTGTCCCAGCTAATTTTTTTTTATCAACATTTATAAAAAAAAAAATCAAAAAAAAATCGATTATTTCAATTGCCTATAAATAGATTAAAAATTA
>NC_042493.1:78679126-78681162 GCF_005508785.2 Acyrthosiphon pisum
AAATTTGGAACAAATCTAGTTTAGTGACTCCTCGAAATTTCGATTTTTTTTTTTGAAACATGTAATTCGACAATTTTTGAACGATGGTGCAAAAATAAATTTTCGGAAATGATTAGTTTTGAAGTTATACATTTGCGAAGTTTGCGATTTTACGTTTATATGCTAGGCGCAATTGAGTACCTATGAATATATTTTAGATAATCAGATCCAGATAGTGAATTTGAATTATGCTAAGAACATAAATTAAAATTAATTTAGAATTAGAATTAAAAATTAGAATTAGAATTTTTAGAATTAAATTAAATAAAATGATTAATTACTAAAAATAAAAAAAATATAATGGTTACAAATTATTTTATAATATTGTTAGATTAAGAATATATTTTTATTAAATCACTATTTTAACGCTCTTATAATGTGGGAAGTGATTACACAGCTAGCGGCACTCGTCGCTGCGCTCCGCAAATCGAAAATATCCCCCGACTTCCTATGCAACACCACCTTAAGTTGGTTACAGGGTAAGTTATGTCGTAGTATATGGGCAGTGATTACGCAGTTAACATAAAATAATTATAAAATAATTTAAAAATTCGTTTTATAAGAGCGTTAAAATAAAGCATTGCGCGCATGAGTAAAACACTGAAAATAGTGAACTTCGCAAGGCTATAACTTCAAAACTAATCATTTGCGCAAATTTATTTTTGCACCATCGTCCTTCATCGTTGAAATACATGTTTCAAAAAAAAAAAAATTGAAAAAATCGCGTGGTAGCTAAACTGCAATTATACCAGTGCATAAACTATTAAGTTTTATAATTCAAAATTATAACTTAACCGAACCATATGTCCATATTGATATGTTGACTTTAAAAAAAATGGTCAGCTATTTTTATAATATTTAACAATTTATAGTGATATAGTACCTACTTAAGATATTATAGTAGATATCTATTTAAGTATAAAATAATAAAGATCTTATGTGAAGAGCCATTTAATTCACCTCAATCTTCATAGTCCTCGGTAGTATAGTGGTAAGTATCCCCGCCTGTCACGCGGGAGACCGGGGTTCGATTCCCCGCCGGGGAGGAAAATTTTTTGCATTTTTTTTATTTATTTTGAATTTATTCTTAGTTGATGAAATTTAATAAAATATTATCACAATTAATGAATCAGATTAATTTTGCTTACACAATTACACCATAATGAATATTTACCTATCGTAAATTACAGTGTTTTTAAGTTCTACCTAATATAAGTAGGTTAAATTGTTTTGTGCAAACGCCAGTTAATTATTTCATGATATAAAAAGCTGCAATATTTCAAGTTGACAAATTTTGCATAATTATGTTTTTCTTTTTGTGGTATATATTTTTTTTTGTGCAATTTTTACTTATTTTTTTAATAACATTTATCAAAACGACAGTCATTTTTTAAACTATTTTATTACTTGAAAACGTCTACAGTTCACGCACCGCTACGGTATAGCTGCGGATGGATTGAGTGTATTTGCTCGTACTGATTGTATTTATCATTATTCTCATTTAATTAAATGAAGCTGTTAATAAAAATTTATTTTAGTGCATGACAATAGTTTATTTATAAATGCGATAAGTTAAATTTTTTCTGAAAATGATTTTCTTATAAAAATATTTTCTGTGGCCAAAGTTTTTTCATTTTTGAAAAAACAAACAAAACTGACAGTATTTTTTGTTTAAAACCAACCGTTTATTTAAAATAACTTAATTTTAATTTACTTATATGCAAATATGCTGTGTACTAAATGTATGCTATATGTATATGTTTTACTGTTTAGCGTTTATTTATTACTTATTTTAAATCTTAAAAGTATTTGACATTTATTTTAAATATTTTCTGAATGGATGTTTTATGTGGACATACCTATATGATTATAAGTAATAATTGTTAAGGGGATTGGTAGCGGTGATTTTCTGTCTTTGTCTAACACACCCGCAACATAAGAATTTAGACATGTTTTTTGTCAAACGTACCGATTGATATAGTGAAGCGATAAAAATT
>NC_042493.1:78681929-78726533 GCF_005508785.2 Acyrthosiphon pisum
TATTATACATATATTTAATATTTATACATTATGGAAATGTTTATTTTCAATAAAAAACAAATAATTTGGAAATTAAACCCCTATTTAATAATTATTTTTCTAGATTTTTTTGACGCGAATTCGTTAATGATATCTTCATAATCTATAGATTTAGCAACTTGGTGCTCAATGGATATAATTGACAGGTCATTTAATCTTGTTTGCTTTGTAGTTGATCTTAGATATGATTTAATTAGTTTCAGTTTACTAAAACTACGTTCACACGATGCCAATGTTACGGGTAATGTCAAAAATATTTGATAAGCAGTGAATATGTTAGGATAAGCTTCTTGAAGACCATTTTTAAGAATAAAATTTAAAGTTTCATGTGAACGAGCATTTATTAATTTATTATCCAATTGAATTGCATGTTGAGTAAAACTATCCAATTCTAATATAAATTCATTTTTGTCAATATCTTTTTCATATTTTATACAAAAGTCCATAGCATGTTTTTTTAATTGAATTGTTGGCATACTAAACAAAAACTTTCCATCTAAAAAAGAAAAATCTTTTGCAGCTTCATCAATTGAGTCAAATCTTTCTTTTAAACCGTTCAAGATTCTATCACAGACGTTTTTCATTAAAATTTAAAATTTATTTTCTTCGGATAATGTTGATGATTCGTCCTCCGCTAATTCACCAGCCATTTTTTTCTTTTTTCTAACTCGAATCGATGGAAATACCGGTTCTATTGATAGCTCAGTTGATTTTTGTTTTGATTCATCAAGTGCTTCTTCAATACCTTCTTCCCTAAATTTCTCAATAAAATGTATCAGACCTTTTAAGTGTTGAGTCGCTATATCTATTGTAATGTTCTGTTTTTGTAAAATTACATTAACTCTATCAATTGCCGTTAATATTTTATTCCATATTATTAACATACATATAAAATTAAAATTTGTTATCCCTTTCAACAAACCATTTAATTCAACACTTGCTTCTTCACATAAATTACTATTTTTGAGTAACTTACAAACATGAATAACTTGGCCTAACTGCAAATATAATGATTTAACAGTTTACAACTGTTAAATAGCAGAAAATACGCACACACGAATACGCAATGCTTGGTTATCGGCTTATCGCTGTGCAATTAGTTCGTCTACGTCTACGACTGACCAGTGACCGATACAATAGTATACACTATACAACATCAGTTTATCTTAATTGCAGATTGCCCCGATTGTGTTTTTGACTATTTTCAGGAAAATCATAAAATCGAAAGTATAATATGATATAATATGTCGAATGTCTTTTCTTAATCATTACCAGTGTGACTATATTGAATTAAAATTATATAATTTTAAATACTTGTGTAATTCAAAAAAAAATTATAATGTAATAAAAATGATGAGTTCAAAATTTGAAATTAGCGCCCCTCTATGATAAGCGCCCGAGGTATGGGCCCCGGATGGCCCCCCCCCCCTACCGGTACTGCCTCTATATTAAATAATTAAGATATTGAGGCCGGGAAGTTTTACATTTTAGAAGACTACCCAGACAGCAATTTTTTGTTTAATAATATTATTATAACATTATAATAACGAATAATATTAGTATAACGTTATTATAATACTATTATAATATTATTATTACAAAATGCTGTCTGGGTACATTTTAAAAACGTCGGGGCCACCGAGTACGTTTATTAATTATTGTGTATATGGAAATTCAAACATTTAAATATTTAATTTATGTGTATGAGTACTACTAAGTAATAATGCAGTTTTTTTAATTTACCAAAAGTCTTCATTTTTAGGCTTACGAAAAAATTCATTAATAAACTGATTAATTAATTAATTATTAAGTGCTAGACAGCTTTTGGGCTATTTTTCTTCTGCCTTAGGTATTGATAAGTAATTAAAACAAAGGTGTATAATATGTCATCTATGGTTATAAGTTATAACGGATGTATAGATAAATAATTAATAGGTAACGCTGTATACCTAACCGATTAATGAATTGGTATATAGGCCTAGTCTTATACATAGGCGGAAATCCATTAAAATTTCTGAAGGGGCTAAATTAACTAAAAAATAACCTTATTCAAATAATATGATAGAAATTGAAATATAAACCTCATTGCGTCGCATATTTTATTCAATTGAAACATAACACATTTTAAAAGCCTGTAGGTAAGTACTTACACAGTTACACATAAATACAAAAACAAAGACCATTAAAAAAATATAATTTATTAAAATTATTGTAACACAATTGTTCTATTTATTTACTATGCAGTCATTGTCAGTATGTTATACAATATCTTTTTCAATATTAACATTTTTTTTTATAATTATATAATATACTACCTATACTATATAATTAGTAAATCTATATCATATATTTTTATATGAAACACGACATAATTTTGGGAGGCTATTACAATATTTGGGGGTTATATCTCCCCAAGCCCCCCCCCACCACCAATTTCCGACTATGGTCTTATGTTATAACTATTAGTCATTAGACAATAACAACGAATAGAAAAATAGATAGATGGATGATGATGGTGATAATAGGTAGGTACCTAGACATACCCTGTATATCCAGTTAGTGTGAAATTCTTAAATATATTACATTTCATAAAAAAGTGCAAAAATTTATTATGTAAAAGAAAATATAAAATTGTTTTTAAAAAAGTGCAAAAATTTTTCCTCCCCGGCGGGGAATCGAACCCCGGTCTCCCGCGTGACAGGCGGGGATACTTACCACTATACTACCGAGGACTGTTATGAAACCTTTGAATTAAATGTCTTTTCTTTATTTTGTGACACAATAATATACAATATTGGTGTAACATATTTTGTTATTCACTTAGTATTTAAGTATAGCTAGTACTTACTTAATAAGTAATAATAGCCGAACCCTAGGCCTTTTAGATGCTGTAAGCAGTATTAATTATTAATCGATAGGAAATAATCATACCTAACTAAAGAATATTTGAATAGGAAAAACGATTACGAGTTACCTAGATTCTATTACTAAGGTCTAAGGCTATTTTATAATTGTTATATGTTACGAATAATTGTAACTTTATTTTTTTAACAATACTACTTACGGTTTATTGAACTAATTGTTTGCCAAAAACATCGCATATTATGACATAGGGATAGGTATTATATTATTTTGTTAATTGTTATTTTATATTTAACTGTTATCAATGAGTACCGCGATTTGTCGTAGTAAATAAAGTGGTATATTCCCAAGCCCGGATTAAGAAATTTTGAGGCCCAGGGGCCAAAGTTGTAAATGAGGCCCCTGTACGAAAAATAAATATTAATGTATATTATAATGTGTTCCGGGGTGAAGTAACCGCAGCCAACGTCATATGAAAGTATACCAGAAATGATGAAGAAATACCCTTTAAAGATTGGTTCTAACTTATTTATTTTATAAGTTATGGGCAATTATTTTTTTTTTTTATCAAAACCATACATATCACGCATTTGCTTAATTATTTTCAAAAGCTTTCAACATTATAATGTAATTTTTTTTATTTTAAAGCTATTTAATTTTCCTGTCAACACTCCGACATACGCAATTGAACTAGAAATGCACTAATTATTTTTATTCAGTTAAAAAAGTAGAAAAAGTTGGCAAAAATTAGTATTTTTTAAAGGAAATCGTGTATTATTCCAAATGATTTATTTCTTAGTATGGGTTTTTTGTTTTTTTGTATTATTTTACTGAATTATACTGAATAATACATTAATATAATATCTAGAATACCTTGAAAGTTTGGTTTTGATAATATATTCCTGTTAATCATCACAATTTTAGTTTTCCTAGGATTGAGTAGGTTAATTGGTCGTCAATCGATTAATTTTATACTATTCGGTAAATTGTAGTGGCCATAATATAAATAACAAAAACTCACAGTTAATAATAAATTATTTGGAATAATGCACAGTTTCCTTTCAAAAATACTAATTTTTACCAATTTTTTTCGACTTTTTTCTACAAATTTTCTCTTTTTTTAATTTAATAAAAATAATTAGCACATGTCTGTTTTAATTGCGTATGTCAGTTGATAGGACAATTAAATAGCTCTAAAATTAAAACAAATTTCGTCAAAATGTTTAAAGTTTTGAAGGTACATAAACAAATGCGTAATATGTATGGTTTTGATAAAAAAAAGTTAACTGCCAATAACTAAAAAAACAAAAAAGTTAGATTCCATCTTTAAAGGGTATTTATTCATCATTTTTGGTATACTGGCGTGCATATCGCTGGCCGGTCACTTCTCCCCGGAACACATTGCAATAAATAATGAATAATGTATCACTTTATTTATAAATTATAATCATCGATTTTTTTTTTAGGTGATTTATTTAGTGTTACATAGCCTATAACGAAAAAAGTAATGGGCAAATTAGAGGCCCCTAAATAAATTCTAACTATCGAGGCTGGAGGGCCATGGCCCCCCCTGCCCCCTTAATCCGGGCTTGGATATAATATAAATAAATTAAAAATTAGTCTAAATATTTTAATATTTGTAAAAGTTCATAAATCATAAGTTGTGTTGTTAATTAAAGTAATAATCATAATGTAGGTAGGTAGTAAATACTTACATAATGCCATAAAGATGAAAATAGTTTAAAGTCCTTAATATTTTTTGAATTAGATAGAAAAACTGAAATCGTTAGAAAAAAAATTACCTATTAGTTTTTGATAAAATACATATCAAGTATTCAATTTCCAACTTCAAATGTCTATAAAAATAATTGTGCCAATGAATTTAGAAACACTGCAAAATCACCTTCTGAAAAACTGTGTATTACATTACCTTAAGCTATTAAAATAGAAAATTGCATTTTTAACTACAAAATTTTTTTGTGATTTATACAAATAATTACCTACGCTAATATTTGAACTTTGGAAGCTTTTACTTTAATTGTCATTGTGTTTATATATTTTCGATATTTTTATATTAAACACAATTTATAAAGAACGTTGTATTAAAATCTCAAGCTTTTTGACAAACAAAAATGTTATAACTATTTATAACTACTATTAATAAAAAAAATTCAAAATTTCAAATGTCTATAATTACACATTAAGCGCCATCATTATTATGTATTGGTTAGAGTGATTTGTAATGATATGTGTTTATTTTTCCAAACAATTTTATCATGTTTAGAAATGGATGTTTAAATATTCGGTTTAAATGTCAGCCGTTACGGTTATACAGTTTTTGTCGTAAATATTCTCATTGTTTCGAAATTCGTGTTTGTTTATCCCGGTAACATTGAAAAGTATTGGACATTTTTACTTATGATTCATCCAAAGTACCAATTGCATTAGATTAGCTACCAGAAACCACCCTCAAGGTTGAAGATTACACCATTTATATTATTTACTGCAATCTACTAAAGGTGACGTCAATGTCAGTAACACATACATGACACAGACATACTGCACAAGAAACGCATCTTTGTAAAACCAATACATCACTCTCCTCAGAATACCTATAAATGGCTGTTCTCATTTGAAAAAATAAGTTTGTATTGCTTCGTGTCACTTCTTATAAGTTAAATTGCACAATAAACGATAATAAATATTATGGTTTTAAAATATAGGCATATACGATATACATTATACCTACACCTACTTAAAATTCCAAAAAATTAAAAATATTAGATTAAATCAGTAGTTAGGATGTTTGGTGCGAATTAATATGTTTACTACTTTATTTAAACGAAATATAATATATTTTATAGACATACCTACTAATGAATTATTTTTTGATTACCTACTTTGTTTTGAAGTTAATAAAATAAAGGAATATACCAAAAAGTGTTGACAAACTTTCTCTGTTCGAACTCGTTTTTGGTTTTTTCAATACTTATGATTAGTACGTGATGTGGTTATTTAATAATTTCTATACTATGTATTTTCATGTCATACAGTTATATGAATACTATCACGAGTATCGCGGAAGTTGTTCAAGGCTGGTTCATATACATTCAATACAAGAATGGTAATGTGATTTTATAAAAATATAATATAATATAATACTGACAATATTCTCTAAGAAGATAATAATATTAGTGATGTCTAGTGGAAAAAAAAAATGTTTTTATTAAGTAGAATGTGATTTAACTTACCTACCAATAATGTATACCTATTATAAGATGAATAAAGATTTGGTTTTAGCACTATTCATAAAAAAAATGAATACTTAATACTAAGTATACTAAATAAAATGTTAAGCTATAGAATAATTTAAATAATTATAAAATAAATTATTTAATCAATATAATATAATGTAATCCCGTTTAAGTGTAATAATAATTGTATTCATAAAACTAAATAAAATGTTAATGCTAATTTATTTCTGTATTAATTCTATCGTAACAATAACATTCCTATGATATATTATGTTCATACATTGGTAGGTACATGATATTATAACAATATTTCAATATGGGTAGCAATAATTTTCAGCTGACTTATATTATTAACTTCTTATCTATTTTTTATTGTACAATATTATATTATACTTTCTCGTGAGAATCACAAGTTTAATTTACTCCCTGAAGCAATTGCATGACCTCACATCATTGCAACGATTGAGTAACTATTGCATTTTAAATAATTGTACTAGATAGACTATAGAACACTATGTTATGTTGTGGGTGTGTCTTTTATAATATGAATTTGTAATCAGTAAATTATATTCGATAAATCTGTTTAAAATATTTCAACAAAAGAAAATAAAAGACCCACTGTTTTTCTTTTGATTTGATATACCTAATACAGTACAATGTGTTATATATTGTGACTTGTAAATTGTTATTGTATAATATGATGAAATCAAAGAGTAGGACTATATTATAATATAATTTCAGTCAAAAATAGGTTTTATTAGTAGTTTTATTCGTAACCGAAGTACGCAGCAACAAATCTGACCCTTGCCTACAACAATATTCAGACATATTACAATAATATCAGATACCTACTCGAATAGTCGAATAATAATTCAAATAAACTGATAAGTATATAATATGTATCTCTATATAAATTAATATAATCACGTGTTCATAGACGAGACCAACTTTTCGGTGTGCCTGTTACGAAAATTCCGTTTCTGATCGAGAGAAAAATTATTACTCAACATATAGTACTCCTCCTCCTCGTTGCGGCTAATGGATTTGCCACGGCCGTATTAAAAAATAAAAACGCATTATATAATCTCGGGGTCAGTGTTCATCTCATCGCGTGGCGTACAACGATCGAACAATACACGCAATAGAACTTGTAATTATAATTAGGTATAGGTATCACGGTAAAAAATGTTTTATTATCGTGGAACGGCAAAACAACCTAACCGTGCAGACGTCTCTAATAATCGACGATATCGACGTGCGGCGGTCAGACCAAACAGTAAATATTAATATATGCGTGAAAGTTTGTTTGCACGGAGAAATAATATACGCGACGATTCGATGATTTGCACTTGGTTTGATGCGTCTATACTATATTTCGGATATATAGCTATATACCTAATATTAAACCAGATACGAGCTATTGTAGCTCAGTTGATATCAGTTATTGTGAATGTAATTCATTGTAATTTGTAAGTGATTTTGCTGAAATAAATAAATAAATATCGCATTGAACGTACGCAACGCGGTATTATGTGATTTAAATAGAATAAACAGTCAAAATGCAAATAAAAAATAATAATTATGATATTTTGCACGTACAGCTTGCAGTTACCTATAGCTTTATGATCAGCTCCCAATAATAAGCAATTTAGTGTTCGCCTTTACCTACTTAAGTAGTTCTAGTCTCGCAGTCAAATTTTAATAGCATTATGTTAAAACAATATAAGGTCCGTCAGATAGTTGCATATTATTATGTTATGACACTTATAAACTCGTTTCAAGTAATAAAAAAAATCGTTTAAAAAAATAATGATTGAGGCCCGGAGTTCAATGCTGCAAAGTGCTTTATTTATTGGTTGCTCTAAATTCTATTATAGAATGCATTCCAAGTACATAATTTGTTTTGTGTAAAGTTACTTCAAAGGCGAAACTGTTATTTGGCATTTTAAGAGCATTTTTAGTGCATATATTTTTAATACATTAAATGAGTGTTTAGTATAAATTAGAAAATACAAAATATTATGTCAAGAAATACCTATGGTTTTTATAATATTTGACTTAATAGTTTTTAGGTATTTTTAATCCATACTAAATATCAATCGTTCTAAATACGATTATACGAATATGCAGTGATTATCAAATGTGGTGCATATTCTTTCAAATGAGTGGGACTCAAACAAGTAATAATTAATTGGTCATTTGAAAATACATCGCGATCGCATTGTACGGATAGGCATGGTTTATTTATTGTGCGTACCTAAGTTTAGTATTTCGTTTTTATTTATTAATTTATTATCACCTATTAGTTTTGTTAAGATAAAGAAGTGTTAAACATTTTAAATTATTAATGCCGAAAGTTAAACTATTGTTTATTTAATCGCTTGCGTAGTTGTGAGCTTCTAAAAAAAAAATAAATATTGGTTATTATTTAGACACTTGTGTTGTAGTAATAAAGAAATTGGAAAAATGACTGCAGAAAATTGCACTAAAAAATAACAATAAATGTTTTTAATTAATTGTTATTAATTCATTATTATCGTTTTTTAGATTCTGAGCGGAGCGAGGGAGCTATTGTTTTTACAATGGTGTTTATTTTTTTTATTTTTATTTTTAAATCCTGTATACAAAATTTCTTCCAGAAGGAGTGTTTCGATTTCAACATATGGTACTTTAGAGAGGTCATTTTTCGATTTTCTCAATAGTTATTTAATGCCACTGGAAAAACCACCGAAAAATTACGAAAAAAAGCTAAAAATGGGATTTTAATTTCTAACGCTTTGTTTATCACCATAGAAACGAATAAAAAATTGTAATATTTTAATATTAGTTCAACTTGATTACCTACATGATAAAATAAATAATAACAATATAAAATATCCAGACTGACAAACCGTCTCCGCTCAGAATCGTTTTTCTTATACAATGATATATCATTGAATTCAAATTTAATACAACCATTATACAATGACCCACTTGTAATCTACTGTACAGCAGAACGACATCCACTTACCTGCTTTTTTTTACTTTACAGTTCATTGTATACTTAAAATAAATATTTAATAAAAAATAATTTCATAATTATTTTCATATTTATTATCTCTTCTATAATATTTAAATTCTGCAAAAAAATTATTATTTTACATTTTATTTTAGCAATGCAAATTAGTTGAAATTACCTAAACATATTGAACTAGTCTAAAAGCGTGTTTGTTTTAATTTTTCATGTTCTCATGTTCTCATGTTCTTCGATCTAGAGCCAATAAGTAAAAACCAAAATAAAATTACGTAAACAAAATTGAAAAATAGTTAAAATAATTTTATAAATGTGTAAATTCAACAAAATAGCAGGCTATAGGATTGAAAAAATCCAAAAATTGCAAAAAAATGCACTTAAAAATTTAGTTTTAAATTTGTACTTATATGAAAAGCATTTAAAACGTGCTTATAGCAATAAATAGGAGCAGTTGAAGAAAAGTTATTAATGCAAGAACATCCATGCCCTAGTTATGATTTTTGATTATTTTTTTGAGCATTTTTTAATAGTTTTTAGGGCATTTCAACCCGGGCGCTAATAATAATTATATATATTGTTATAATACCTCTTACACAATATAAAATAATATTATAATGTAATATTATATCTAAACATTATAATGCTATATACATATCTACAGTATACTTCATACATATATGTCGAGGCGTTATAATATGCATAAGCGATAATCCACTCAGTCGAGTCACAAACAAAAATGTATCTAAAACGACCGTTGCATACCTACACTCACACACACACACAAGCTGACTATTATGTATATTAAATGCGTAATATGCGTATATATATTTTACAAGAGATAGAGAGAGAGAGAGAGAGAGTGAAAAAAGGTAGGTCACTATATTATTATAATACACTATATATAGGTACGGTAAGTATATTCATGATCAATTGCGTGAGCTGCAAATGCGTCCGGAAAAAAATTAACAATAATATATAATGTGCGGCGAGTATACCTGTCCTGTACCTATGTATATATAGAAACGAGCATAACGTATATACATATAACTTTATACGTATAACGCGTGTATTATAATATAATATCATTATATTATGTGTCTCGTATTATCTTGTCCTGGGCGCCACGTGAACTTGGCATTCGGCCGCCGTCGCCATCCGTGGACCCGGCCGCCCACGACACGCGCGACTCGTCCGACCCGTTTGACCGCCGCCGTTTAGCTTTCTAATTATAATACGCACCTTTATATGTATATATATACATATATACATAATATATATTATACATATTATAATAATAACAATATTATTATTATCATTAGGTATTATAATATATATTTACGATCGGATGGAAGCGAAAACCTCCGGTGCAGACGCGGATTTCTATTTCTCCGGCCGAGAGGCGCAACACGTATTATATACCTACATGTATGATTAAGGTATATGCGGAGTCCGCGGGCCATACAACCGAAAGTGCGTGTGTGTCTTATATACATATACAATATCACATGTGCGCACAGGTACTTAAGCCGCCATTGGCGAGCCCGTCGGCCCGGAGTCAAACCGCATTCCGTCGAGCTGAGCCCGGACGCGCGTGTAAGACGAACATTTTTCATTTTTTTTTTTTTCAAATTCTCGACACGACTTCAGCGGCGGCAGTGCTGCAGATATTCCACTGGAAACGACGACGTTTCCACCGAACTATCTGCAGTCGGAATAATCGTTTTCGACGATTATTTCGTCGAAAACGAGTAACATAATATACCTACCTAACGTATATTATATTATAGAACCTATCGAATGTAACATTGAAATACTATATAGCTGCATTACCCGCGACTTTGCCTCGGGTTAAATTAATCTATATTTCAATCGTTTTCGTCTCTATACCTTGTATGTGTCTACCTACATAAAAAATATGCCCAGAAATTAAGAAAGCAAATCATGATGGAAAATCATAAAAGTAATATATCATTGTAATATTGGTGTGTTCATAAGTTTTTAATTTTGAGTTTGTTTTTAACATAAATTTGTTTTTGGGTTGGGTACAGAAATTTTATTTTCTAACCGATTTTGCGTAACGCTATGTTTATCACCATAGATACGTAACTATAGGTATAATAATATAATAAACAATTACATTATACATATTTATGGTTCACACATTTTCTTTAAAGTAGAAAATAGCGTGCGGCTACATTTTTTTTTCATCATCGTTCTTAACTCGTTGAAATACATATTATGTGTGTAATATAAAAAATAAAAATAAAACGCGTGGCAAAGTTAATTTGTTCCAATACAAATATTATATAATAATTAATAAAACTATTTAATTTAAATACTTTATCCTTGTAATTTAAATTAAAGTAAGTAAAAATACTTACTGGTTAAATATGTTTAATTATTTATTAACGTATATACGTATTGATATAATCAATGTTTTTTATTATAATAAATTTGCAAACATTTTTACATGCCATAATATTTCTACTAATAATAGTAGTTATATAATAATCTGTAATTGATGGAAACTTTGGAAACATGACACAATAATGCGAGCCATAAAAATGCATGTAGTACATATTACTTACCTGCCTATGTAGTATATATTGTTACTATACGCGTTAACTTCTGGTTGTAGCATCTGCAATAACCTTCAAAATGTATTGCACAATATAAGTAAATAAGTGACTGCAGTATATGTACAATGTACATTCAACCAATTAATGTGCTCTTTTAAGTTTTAGTAATCATTTTAGTGTAATGACCAATGACAATATTTTATGGATGATTTGGAGAATTTTTTTAGAATAAGTACAAGTTATATTATTATTATATTATATAAATCATTTAACCATACTGAATAATTCACGTGCAGTCTACAATAAAAGTGGTTGGCAAACATTGCATTAACTCTTTGGTCTATATTACGTATGCCAAAAATATTATCAGATTGTTACATATATTATAAGCTATTAAATAACAGTTTATAAATACGATTCGAATGTAAAAGTAGTAAGAACTTAAAATTGTCATAATTGTATTAATTTATATCTATTTGTTTTAATTTTCTGTGATAATATAACTTCAATACTATTATGAAGACCACGATTCCTAATAATATTTAAATAAAATCGATTCTTGTTCGTAACCTAACCTAACCTTACACTTAAATAAACTTTGAGATTTAAGAAAATTAAAAATGACATATAAAAGATAAGTATTTCTCGATTTTTTATTATAAAATGTGGTACATACAATTTGTTAGTCATGCACTCCTATATAATTCCTTCTATAGTACTATACTCAATAAAATGTTTATGAAATAGGTACAGATTAGTGATTACAAATAATAATATGGAAAATCTAAAAAACAGTTGCTAATCCTTTCATTCCATCGTTTAGAATTTAAATTACATGTGTTACTGTTTTAGTGTTGTACGTGTTGTATTCTGGCCACTGTCTTAGGTTAAATTCACGTGAACATTGTAGTCAATAATATAATGATTATTATTTATTACGAAATTAAGTTCAAGTGAATTTTTATTTTATTAAAAAAATATGATTAATAGGTGTTTTTAAATTGGATCTGATAAAAAATACATTTTTATTTTCAACCGTTTTCACATTATAACTGTTTATATCCAGCGGTTCTCGCTCTTTTTATATACGTGTACCACCTACACAGTTTGGACATTTTCATGTATCTAATACCACTTGACCAAATATCGTTTTTTTTGCTTATCAAAAATGAACACGTTATTTTACATGTTTTATTAGGCACTACAAAATTATGATATGTAATATGCTAAGAAAATATGTACAATCGTTACTAATATTATTATTAATATTAAATAAACTAAATAATATTTATTGTGATAATGAACCATTCTATTTTTTTTATAAAGAAAATTTTTTTTAGTTTACCACCTACGATCATTACGCGTACCTCTAGCGGTACGCTTACCACAGATTGAGAAACGTTGGTCTATACTTTTCAAACTTTATCATGTAAAAAAAACAGAACTTACAAATTTTGGTTTTCAAATTATAGATAACTTCCTTGAGAGTTGCGGCTTACGTGTATGTGTATTATGTAGGTATAGATATGTACATCTTATTATGTTATGTTTGAACAAAAAATATTTTTCTAATATTTGTTTTAACAAAGACAACAAATAAATGTTTTGTATTATTTTTTTAGTTTCATTATTATAAAAGCTACCTCACAGGTTCAACTAAAGACTTATGTACAGATCGTTTGGTTTAATTATATAAGCCACTTATAGAATTTTGAAATACCGTCAGTTTATATTTCAAATCTGTGAATGAAATGATGGATTCTTTATGAAACTTTTGTACTATTTTTATAACATCATCACCAAAAAAATCATCTTTCATTTAAAAAACCATACACACACTGCAAAATCATATAATATGGTCTTGTTGTCAATTTTTTATTAACTCATTTTTTTAATTGTTAACATTGGAAACGAATAATAACTATTATCACAAACTGGTTATTTGAATTCCATAGATTATTTATAAATGTATTATAACTTATGAGATAATACAACTATATCGTAATGAATGTAACATTTACTTGTTGCCAATTTTATTTTACTGCACGTGTTATTTAAATACCTACCAGCTATATATTATATGGAAATATTCAATATACATTAATATAATGTGGTCAGTGGTGTACTTTACAGTTTATATTATGTTAGGCAGAGGAGACCGGATAAATATACTAATGTCAGACACTAAGTAAGGTTTTTTTTGTATTTTCTCTGTAAGTGCGTACAATTTAAAATATACAACCTTCTGTATAAATTTGTATTATCATCTGCAGGTGGTTGATTACTGATTAGACAACTATTGATACACACTTTGTAATTGTAGATACATAAGTCTTAAATACCAACATATTTGTAAAATTATATAATCACTTAGGTACCTATCCACTATATTTCGAGCAAATATAGTTTAGCAAACGTAACACGTCTCATTAATAGTATTCCTTTATTATTGAATTGCATTGGTGAATGTGAAAATAATAGTTTTTAATAAGGCAATAATACAATATCGTCGATATTGTATTTTAGTCGGTTCATTGACATTTGTAAGAATAGGTACAGCTGTCCGTGACGTGACGACTACAAATGGGTGGTCAGCAAGTGGATCAAGAAGAAATAAATAAATATCAACAGGTGCAAGTATGGTTTGGAATAGTAATTATTTAATACAAAAATATGACAACGGCGTTGTAGCTTAATCACATATTTAGAATACAAATTTTTTTTAGATCGAAAAAATACACATTTGTTTTATCACCAGATCAAATTTTTTTATTAACATCAGTTGTTTGTGTAAAATACGTTTTGATTTATGATTGCGATGATATCAAACGATGTTCGATAAACATTAAGATTTAAGATAACATTGTTTTCAAATATAATAATAATTATTGATGGGTTAAACAATGGAGAAACCGAATGTGTATTATAATAATATCAATATGTACCTATATCAAAATAATTATAAAATATATTTTAAATGCACAAGGGAAAAAATACTGGCGTGAAAAGTTAATTGTTATGTACCTTACAACATCAACTAAATGTTGGTATGGCCATTGATTAATACTATGGTATAATAATAATATATTGAAAACAAAAATGTATATAGTTATTTAAATATATTAGGTATACAAATATATAGAACAAACACGATATACTTATGTAGTTATTTAGTTAGATTATCGTAAAATACAATTGCAATAAACAATTGTAAAAATACAATTTGTATGTTCTTTTAAAATTAAATAAATATGTTCTACATCGCCTTCGTGACGTTATTGTACTATAAAGAATTTATTACTATTCCTAACAACATGCGCACTTGGGTGATATTGACCTGTAGATATTTTCCCTTGATCCACTTGCTGACCATAATTTGTAGTCGTCTCAAGCTATATATATTTTGACCAAAGTCAATGAACCGACTAAATCTAATAGTCTATGCAGTGGTAATAATTAAATAAATAAACCACAATTCAAACTTCTATTCTTCATAATTAGATACCTATGCGGATATACAAATTAATGACATTATTTTATTATGACTATAATATAATTAAAATAAATACGCGCCGAACAGGATAGAATATGTAAGTATAGGTATGAATCGTACGATGTATCTATATAAGTACGTATGTGTCCCTTGAAAAAACTAGTTGCAAATAATAATAAGATTACAACATTTTAATTACCTATAGGTACGTCATGTTGAATTTGGCATTAGCTCTGTTTCTTTGTTAACGTTTATTATTTACACTTATAAAAAACCTCTAACCTATAATTACTACAGTGCTATTTTATATAGTAAATCCTTCACTTAATTAGTATTAGTATAATAATTAGTACATTTGTTTATAAATTTATTAAATTATATTTAATTTAATTTTTTTAATTTAAATTAACCAAAATAATTTATATATACACTAAATAACGAGAAAAATATTTGAGAACATTTTCTGTTCTCCTAACGTAGGTATAGCTACTACAACTACATGGTTATAATATTTGACACTATATACTATATTGTAACGTATTATATATTTTTTAATGTTGATGGGAATAATTAAACATTCAGTTAGGTATTCAAATAAAATAACAACAGTTTAAATATAATTTTATGATAATATAGCTTTTTTTCGGTTGATGTTTAATTATTTTTTTTAAAATATCGGAGTGTTTGAAAAAAAGAATCTTACGCCAATGTAGTGAACTTTATTGTTATTACTTCTTCAGCGTTTAAGGTTTTAATCGTTAAAACATTTATTCATTACCATATTCAAACACTTGTTTTTACAAATATTTCTAACACAATATATATTATTATTATTATTACTTTTTTTTTATCTTTATAAATGATTATAAAAACGTATTAAAACGAACAGATTAATTTAGCACCCGTTTACTGAATAACATTTTTGCATTATTTCGTACGTGCAGTGATTAAACGGAACGTTTTTATTTTTACGAAATACACGTCTAATTAATTAATAATATGTTACCGAAATTCACTAACCAAGTGAGTCACGTATATAATAGTAAATAAGTATATTTGTGATATCAGCAGACGGCAAAAAAAATGTGTAAGTCACTTTGCTGTATAGTGTGGAATATGCATGCTATCGCATACTATTTAAACGTCAGATAAATGTGCGTTATTCAGAGCGAAGAAGATCCTGCAGGAATCCTATATATCTATAATTATCTGAGGATATTTTATTTTATATTTATATTGTGTCGTATATATCGATCACGGACACACACGAACAAATTAATATTATTTATTAAACGCACTTTATTATACTCGGATGTCCAGTGGTAATCGAGTCACACGATCACCACACTCTGACCCCTTTTCTGTTCTAACATGTTCCTTATATTATCTTAAGCTTAAAATCGAATAACTATCGAATAATATCGATTGTCCTATGATTAAATTATACTTAATTGTTATTATATTACATAACTGTTATCTTAACCTGGTTACAATATGTAACATGTTTAATGTTTATAGAATTTGAATTGTTTTGGTAATCTACTTGTTACCTATAATTATTTTCTTAACCTAGTTTTTATGTAAGTACCTACTAACATTTTTTATTACTACATACTTTTAACTTATACCTGTTTTAAAAACTTAATACAACAATAAATTGTTATCAGTAATTTTTTTTCCTATAAGTGATAGGTACAGTAATATACGATAGGTTGAACTATATTTTATATCATATCATATTTCTTGAGCTGTTACTAACTCATCTATCTATATTATGAAAACTAATGTTTCTTTCTTTATTTATCCGATATTGACGCAAAAACTACAGAACCGTTTTCAATAAATGACAAATGTTATATCAAAAGATTCCTTGTGAGTGGGCGAGGAATGAGATTATTATAATAGCTTCGTATTTCGTCCCATATAGGTCCATAATATATAGGGTATCCCACGCATAGGTCAAGGAATCAGGAAAATCAAACATTTTTTTTTTGGTTATATACATATACGTATAGGGTTGCCATTGGCTATACGAATAATAACATTATTAACATAATTATTATGTTTGGATGTAATTTTCTGTGTTTTATTATATTATTTTGTTTGTGCTATTATTCTATATGAATGTAAAATTGAGTATCATTTATTGGCTATTATACATATAAATTGTATAATATTAATGGCTATTAGTATGTTGTATATTCATATATTCATACATATGGTTATTTATATATGAGGTTTATATAAGTACTAAAAAACTACTTAACCGATTTTGACAAAAAAAATTTGAAAATATTTCAACTGAATCAAAACAGAAATTATATTATATAGATAGATTATATAATAGATAATTGGCTAATAAAGATATATAATTGTCGGGTTATATCTAAACAACGCATATTATCCACAATAACCACATTGGGCATTGGCAAGAAATTATTCACACATTTTATTTGGAACCCCGGATGGGTAAGAGTATTAAAATAGAATCCAAAAAGTTTATAGATGTTAATTTTACGCCAGTGTTACTGGCTTATCCACTATTAATAATATTAAAATCATAACTTCATATTCATGTATTTCTTCTTGCAATTAATACACATAGGAAAAAAAGTTGCTTTTTACTATTTACCAGATGGATTGCCTTTATCTGGATTTCATTTATCCCCTGGGCACGCGTCTTGTTCTAAAGTTCAATGTTTAAGTCCTAGCTGGTAACTATATCAAAATTAAAAATAGTTTGCATTTTTATTTACAAAATAAATACCTAATACATTTTCGAGATTTTAACGATTTTAACAATTAAATGACTTTTGAAGTTTTGTCATACTTATATATGAAACGTTATATTAAATTTTCAACCTTGTTGACAAACCACAACAATTTTTATCAAAAATAGAAAAACTAAAAAAGATGAAAATGTCGTATGCTTTTAAATAGTTAAAAAGAGAGCTGATGTATTTTGAGAAATATACCATGTCTATTGTATAGAAAACGCTAATATAAATATTTTATGAACATTTTAAGTATTTACACTTTACGGTCATTTGTTTTTGAATCTCAACAAAATCAAAATACCTATCGAATTTGTCGAAAAATCAAAAATGGTAGGTACCTATTCAACAAAAATATTCCCGTTTTCCATATTTTTATTTCTATTATTCTTGGTTATTATAAAAATCATAGGTACTATCAGAAACAGTCAAACCTCTCTTGAAGTTCAAAACAGAATCATTTTTTCTTCTATAAAGAGACGTAACACTATCTATACGAAAGAATTAAAAGTCGATAAATTTTGAATGTTTAAATGCTAGTGAAAAAGCACTAGAAATTCCTCAACTAATTAGCTAAAGGCATGTAATTGTTACCTTTTAAAAATGCTCCCATTAAGTGTAGGTACTCGGAAAAAAAACATTAAGTGGTTAATGTAAAACCAATTAACGTTTTTTGGTATAGAATCTAAAACCAGAATTTTGATAATCGCGCAGTAACTTCAGCATCGTATTAATACATGGAATGCAATATTCGATGTCAGAATTGTCTACTACCTATCCAATATATTTTATAATAACATAATCGTTGAATGTTTTGACTTTGCCTATTAGTCTTTGTATTTAGCCTTTCATATATCGCCACTCTAGGCTCTAGAACAAGACTGTCAGAACCCCAAATTTATAGTTTTGAGAAAAACCAATTTTAAATTTAAAACTAAAATATTTTAAAGAATTCTTTACCGATGCATTTGAAATTAAAAATTAAATACTCATAAACATACTTTACATTATGACTTCATTATATTATATTATGAAATATTCTCTTAAATAATACTCGCTTAAACACAAAAGTTAGACTTATAGCATTTTATTAATTCATTTTATGTGAATCCAAAACTGCCATAATTTAAGACATGACACGTGGCAGCAAAAAAAATTTATTTTAAAATACAGGACAACTACGTTTCTCATAATACGATCGCGATATCTCTAATTATTATATGAAATGTAATACCGCCACAACACTAAATATTATATTGCTGTTTACCACTCAACATATCCACGAAAATCAGTTTTTATTTAGCGCAAAAACGCCACAAATCGAATTAAGGTAGTCTTGCATTTTGATTTCTGTGATTAATTGGATAAGTCAAATAACATGTACTGTTATAATATAAAGTAAATATAGCTCTGTAGCTTTAAAATTGATCTAAAAATATTGAATGATTCAACTCTGACACAGTGACACATGTTTTTGGTGCAAAATGGCAAAATGATATCTTTGAATTCTATCGAGCAACATTTTTACTATTCGAAAGTAGATGTAACTCATAAATGTTGAGTATACTGATCGTTTTGTTCTAGAGGTTCGTTTTATATATTATATAGGTACGCATACAGCGGCACAGTCTTCGCCACAGCATTATAACTATATTAATATTATTGCACTCATTATAATATTGATTTACCTATCTATGTACAAAAAACTATTACTTATCGTATGATAACTTTATAGTTAGGAACTCGCTGGTCTCCGACAGTCCTAGGTGTCTTTTTTAAATCCAACCAGACGTATAAGCAAAAAGAAGAAAGTATGAAATAATAATATTCATTATTTTTCAGAAGTCACAACTCCGCCGACACTCGACCCATTTATTGATTATAATTATACCGACGAGCTGAATATTATGATGTTTGAAATAGTATTTGTCGTGTTATGAACAACTTTTTCATAATCGAGATTAATGTTTTTGTTTTCACTTCGGAAATGTCCGCGGATATGTACGCTCCCCGTAGAGAAAAAGTCCTCGCACGTCAAGGTTACGTGTAATAAAACAATAGTTACATGTCCCGTAATAATATATATTTATATATTATATTATATTATATTATCTAGACAAGTACCTCACAAGTCACAAGAAATACCTACCTACACTTATATTATTGATAATTATTACGCTACGCTTCCTCGTCCGTGTTGGCCGAGAATACTCACTATAATAATACATTATACTCACAATACTCGTGTATAGAGCAATAACCAGCAATATTGTTTTTGACAATTTTCGATCGATTAAAAGTTAATCTAAATATTGTGCATGACGTTAATGTGTGTTTAAGTATGTGTCACTCGTGCTATCCTCGGGAAAGACAATTAATAATAATTACCCTTTGAAATAAGTAGGGACGATGCATGTGCATACTTATGATGCATTGTTTTAAATCATACACAGTATGAGGGTATACGATTGTTTAAAAATATAATATACTCCAAAGACAATTGATTAAATAACATTTTTATTGTCAATTGTTCGTAACATTTCGCTGTGAATCCTGATGAATATTATAGCTAGAAAAACTAAACACGCGTGCTCAACACAAAATCGATTTCGTAAAAGAGAATGTGTAATAATATGTTCTTTTCGAGAAAAAATCTCGTGTTATATTTTTCGAAACGATGACTCGTGTTCGTGAATCAATATCATTGATACACGTATAATTTTCATATGAGAAAAAAGTAAAAAAAAAAACATTTAGGTATAGAAGTAATTTGAAAACGCGTCGTAAAACGTTAAAATTCAAAATTACGTATTAAACATCGTTTTTTACTTCATTTACCTACAGTATAATACTTAAATGTTTAAATGTTTTTGAGATTTGAGACACATTTTATTGTTTTAATCCGTGTGTATTATTCGTATCATGTTACATACCTGCATGGCTGCATGCAGAGTTATTTGTTTGATCTTTTGCACTTGCGTACCTGTAGTCTTGCACTTAATGTAATATAAAATATGTGCCTGTAAAGACGTTAAGTCATAGGACACTCAGACTTACCTGCATTGTTTCATGCAATTTGTAGGCAGGACGCCTATAGAATGGAAACAAAATAAGTATAGCTTTGCAAAGAAAATCACGAAACAATTAAATATTAATATAATTTATTTACTATCTATAGATACAACGTTTCATTAATTTTTACAAAAGTACCTAACTGTTTTTTTTTCTTGAAAAAAGTTCTTACAATCAAAGTAAAAAAAAATTAATTAATATCGATGTTTGACGATTATTACAATATAAAATAAGTAACACGCGTTATGCCGCCGCATAATGCTGACGATGTAGTGTAGTCATGAACGACGACGACGACGACGTCGTAAACAACAACAATCACAGTTAATTGAGAAACCCGATACACATAATGAACCTATAGAATTTTGTTGATTAAATAATTTTGTTTGGGATAAGAATGACCGAGATGCATTGTCTCGACAACCAGATAAAAAAAAAAAAATAAAAAAAGAATAATAAGTAAAACAAAAATAAAAGTAATAATAAAAATTCCAAAAAAAAAAAAAATAATAAAATATATTGGATTGTAAAAAAAATTCGATTAATGAGTGTGGGTGTGTGAGATCGGGGAACAATGTGCGTGTGACTTAGAAGAAACCGTCTCCGGTGGGGTCGTTGAGCCACGGATAGTTGTTGGGGCACCTGACGCACGTTTGCAAGTTGATGGTCTCCCCGGGAACCTCTTTACTGGTCAGCTTGCACGAGTGCGGTACCAAACAGGCTTGTGGTCCTTCGACCACACACTTTTCCCTCCACGGTTCGAAGTTCTTCACCTCGTTGATGATCCTTGGTTTTTGGATCCATTGGATTACCTGCGTCATGGTGACGAAGTATACGTCGTTGTGGTTGGCCAGCACTTCATCGATCCAGAATAGGAACGCGTCCAAGTACTCTGGGTTGTTCTTCAGCCAGGCGGCGTGGAAGTACAGGCCCATGGGCGCACGATTTTGATCGTAATGCCGGTCGAAGTTGTGGTTTAAAAAGTTGTAGAACTGATCGCCGGATAGGATGTTGGAACACGAGTCTACCATGGCGCAACCGGGCAAGTATTCGTCAAAGCTAGGGTCCTCTCGCCTGTCCAGTTCGTTCATCACCATTTCCCATACGGCGTGGCTACGAGTCGGACAGTGTTGCAAGTTTCCGTGACATCTATGAGAATCAAACATTGTGGCTGTGAATAAAACTAATTCCGCACGGACAAACTATAATCGACGCGCTTTTATTTTTATAGATCGAGCTAGTAAAGAATGCTCGTAATAGTAATAGTATTGTGATAGAGCGATAACCTTAAACAATGTGATCGTTGTAATATTATAATAAGTCGTATGAACCGACCGTTAAAATTTGATTTCAAATAGTCTAAAAATACTCGAATGAAAAATAAAATCTGTTCTTAAACTCATTCATAAAAAAAAAATGTTAGGTATGTTATTATAGAGCTGTTTTAAAACCATATACAGAATACGCCCGCTAGTCCTTGAAACTATACAACTTTCGCTGATTGAATAACATCTTGTACACTCGCAGTATAATCTGTATAGTTGACTAGAAATTTAACATTCCATTCTACTTCCTACTACCTAAATTGAATTATAGATTGTTCTAAATCGCGATACTCTAATAAACCGAATCTTGTATCCGGGAAGCAAGTTCATATTTAAATATTTCATATCATATTACGCAATATTAATAGAAAACTAAAAGCTATAATCATATTATAATGGCTTAACCGTGTTATTCTAGTTCTAATAGCACTATTTTAAGCGTCTGAAAGTTATTATCATGATAAGAATATATTATACTTATTTGTTACCTGTTTATGACATCAAATTTATCAAACCGAGACGTTTACGAATTTATCGAACATAAAATAAGCTCGGAGTTAAGTATACCTGATCAACAATAATAATATGACTATTTTATTATAAGTAGCGATGGAGTTGCTATGTTCCTTCATAATATAATCATATGCGTACTATATGTAATATTATTATTGTGCACACATCTCACCTGTGGGGCATGCGGAAGTACATGGTGTACGGCCAGAGGGGTGGGTTGGACAGGGGTGCAGTGATAGATGAATCGTACAAGAAAGCCTGTTCCTCCATCATGGTGAATTGGTTGTTGCCGCCCACGCGCAAATAAGGCGATCTCAAACCGACAACGCTGTTGTCTGTCAGATTAGCGTACTTTTCGGTGATTATACGCATACCAGCCATTTCCTTGGCCCAGTCCTCGACGGTGGCGTTGCTCCAGAACTGTTCGTCGTCGTTGTGCCTGTAACACGCCAATAATAACGATCGTTTAGACTTTAGGACGAATTTGCTAAAATATGCTATTTACACATCGTATAATATTATATACGACAGCGGTCGTGAGCAAGAACTACAACTGATTCGTCGGGACATTGCTATAATATGGGGATATCCATAATATATCATAATATTTTATTATAATATATAGTTTTTATATAAAAACATGATTTTGATTGCTATAAACTCATAACCAACACAAAACATGAATCTAATCGATTAGTTTGGTGATATAGCCATAAATATAGGTAGGTACTTAGGTAAGTTGATTGTTTTAAATTTCAAAATTGTATTTTTCTGAATAAAATGGAAATATTTACAGCCATCTCCCTTCACATATAATATGATAGTTTACGCTTGTGTTGACCACTATACGTCTATACTTCAGACTGTATCTAGAATTCTAGAGCCAAATAAAACAAGTTACAACTGTAGCAAAGTTTAGTTTCAGTATTATATATTGTTAAATTAATTTAAAAAATACTTCAAATTTTCATAATATAACCTAACTAAATGTAAGACGTTATTTAAATTTTAAATTGTGTTTTTTCTTTTGGTGGTACATTTTATGACGCTTCGACCACAAAACCAGAATAACCACAAATTAACGACTTATGTCGTGATCAATGAAAATAAAAGTTACTTATTATACTTTGCATTTTGCTTATTATGTCAGTGACCTAATAAACCTCTATCTTCCGTCTTTCACCAAATATATTTTTTTTTAGTAAATTTACAAATGGTAGAATTTTTTATATATTAATGTTTTAAAAATATTTTTTGTGTATTTAATTTTTAAATATAATTTTTAATGATTATAGATTTTGGATGTAGGTAATGCTCCCTTATTTATCAACAAATATGCAACAAAAATAATCCATCAGCCAAACAAATTAGAACTATCGCGATATATCGGTAAGTGTATAAAGAATTTTATAATAATTGAATATTTTAAAATAATTTTAATATAAAAATAATTTAGTGATTATTTCATTGTACACGGTACACCTAATCATTATTTCATTTCCTAAACAAGAAACGAGAATAAAACCAAATTCTAATAATAGTTAATAATGTATCAATGTAAGTATACATATATAACCTAAAATTACTTGTGTTACATTTTTTTTTTTATTTGACAGTGAAAATTATATTATACGAATTGTCGTAGCCTTGAAAGGTATCACATGTTGTTGTCAATGTGTTCCAATGTTATTTAAAGTCACTACTTAAAAAAATGGATGTATATTCTATTATGATAATGACTCCAGGTTGATTGATCGATCAATAACCTGCAGTAATCAAGGTTTATTAGCTATCTGATTGTATACGTCATTAAGTTATTACCTATTATATTATTATATTATAATTTCCGTGGCATATCCACCGGAAAAAAAGTTTTATTAAAATAAAAATAAGGAAGTGGGTAATTTGTCTACCGATGCAAAGTTTATAGATACTTTAAAAGGACAAGTTCATTAATAATTATGAAAATTACAATAATCATTAAAAATAGTGTCTCGATACATTAACGCAGTATAAAGTGGAATTATTTGTGTTTATACTATTATGTTTACTATATTATGAAGAGTAGCGACTTCTTAGATACGGTTTTGAACTCTTTGAAGTATAAATAACTAATAAGCTATATTAGAATTTATTATGACAGATTATATAAAACCATTAAATTATATTTAATATAATATGTGGTATTATCGTTAACTTTAAATCAAATCTCCAATAGCTCAAATTGTTTCAACTAGGTCTCCCATCATTCGGATTAAAATTGTCGTAAATTGACTGAGTTCACCACACGCACACGATTCCCCACATTTATTTCGTAGTTCACACAAACGAATTTCAAAGAGTTGTGGTTTTGAATGTAATTGTAATAATAATAATAGGTCTAAATAATAGGTACCTACACGGCATACGTTTCAGGAAAAAATGAAAAAGTGTTATTCTTTTAGTGTTATACAACTTATACGACAACCGAAAAATGTGCGTATTAAATCGTGTTGATTTCACGGAAAAGGGGAAAAATAAAAATGTATTACTCCAAACCGTCAACGGATGCCTCGTAGTTTAAAATCCGTAAACGAATAGATCCTCTCGAATCTGTTGTGCACTTGTGCAATACATTCCTCGCGTCCAAGTCGTACAGGTTTGAAAAATACAAGTATATGATATAAAATTAAATATATACATATACATTTTTTTTTTTGACACTTACGTCCGAACCATTAACATTGGATTAGCAGAAACGAGAAAATAGACCGCTAAAAAGAACTTGTCTGACATGTTCATACCGGTTTTCACACGAACACATTATCGTCAGTATTATTTCAATATATGCAAACGGATACCACATTTTCTCGGCATTCTTGCGACCGGCAGACACATCGATCGGAATGCTATTACATATTATTATTATCAGTAACGTGTATAGGTACATAATATAATTTCTCGTGCACTTGGATTACGCAACTGGAACTGCCGGCGAGAAGGTGTCCTTGTAAACATTTGTCGTAAATTAAGTTTTTAAAAAAAAGTGAATTTCATCGGTCTTTAAATCGAAATTTTATGAAAATATTTAAATATTGTGACTGCAGGTATCGTCCTCGGCCGCGTAACACGCCCTCCTCAATTAAATGCATAATGTCATGAGGTTATAAATAGTGTGTTGTACACCTATACGACGATAATTAATTATTAAAAATTTATTAATTCAAATTTGAAATTTTACACGTCGATTAAAAATGTATTATAAAAATAAAACTGTAGATGTTTCATTGCGTTAATACAATATAATAATACTATTATATAATATAATTTAATTAATTTTGCTTATTATTCATATTGGTATTATTATAATAATTTATAAATAATGATTTTTCACCGAATCAATTCCATTCTCTTTAGTTGCATTAATTATGGTTAGGTACCTAACCTACCGGATTATTACATGATGGTTTTTACTTTCCAGTTTATCTGTTGTAGTACTTACTTTCACGACTGCTCAAAAATATTAACTATATTGCTATCGCGTAAAATATTGCATCGGTTAGTTAGTGTTAGTCCGATAGAGATAATATAATATTAAACGAATAAATGTATTACGAATCGTATAATAGGTATATATATAATATGGATATGACGTTGTGATACGCGTACGACAATAATTTGAATTTTAATATTTGATCAAAAGACATATTATAGGCACGAACGGCTGAAAAAAACTGTCGGCCAGAGAACCGGATTTTTAGGTACCCGTGTAGGTAGGTATTTCATATAATATAATGATATATTATCATTACTATTATGCCGTGTTTCTATCCGGACTTATTCGCAGCTTGTATTTCACAATAATATTATTTAACCGGAACAGAAACACGTTCGTGCGACTCGGACGAATGTATATAATGATAAAATAATGTGAAGTGTTATGTTTGATTTCGAAAAAATCTCTCGTGGAAACAAAATAATATCATATAGGCGTATATCATTATTATGGGTATCATGGGTTAGGTACGTACGTTATCGAGTGCACTGCGATTTCGTGTCCTTTCCTGTGGGTTTCCTGCACCGCCGAGTAGTTGGTGTACTTGTGCGACACGAAGAAAGTGGCTTTGATGTCACACCCGTTGGGGTTTCTGCGTTTGCCATTGAATATTTCCTTGTACAGTTCGATGTTGTTGTTGTTGATGGCATCGTCAAAGGTGATGGTAATCATCTGAGGGACTTCCTTGGCCGGCAAGTCGTTTGGTATTCCGGTGCCGTCTTCGGAGCAGAAGCAGTCGGGTAAAACGCACACGGCTGGATCGCAAGGCGGCGCGCGATTAGGATCATTATCGTTATCTGTAGGGAAAAAATAAATAATAATTAATTAATTATGTGCTGCCGTCCATTATTATAGAGCTTATTGAACCGTATATCAATTTTTGAATAATTCCCAGCAAGGCTGCGACATGATATTTTTCATGGCTTGTTACACAATATATTATATTATTGTTTCATGTAAAATAAAAAAAACGTGATAGGTGCAACACTATACCTAATGTATTATAATATTATGCGTTGATAACATTTTTAATAAAGTTCGTGTCTATAATAATTGTACATTTTTTTCGACTATCTCAGGCAATCAGTATTTTTTATGGTATGATTTTATTTTTAAAGATAGATAATTACATACTGTGAGAATTTTAAAACTAAGTACCTATGGTTGTCAGAAAAATTTACTAGCGTGCCATTTAAAATCTAACATTATAAATGTGTAAGATAAATCATTGGGCTATAAGGTTTATCAAGTTCTTATATCAGAAAAAATGATTGTAGTATAGTTGGAAATTGGAATAATATATTTTAAGGTTAATACTATTCGAATAATAAGTTAGAAAAAATTAAGTATTGATATACAAACAAATTAATATATTTCCTCAACTAACTACGGATAGATAATGTATGTTATGTACAAAATATTTTCTGACTTCTACGATCTGGGATAATTGATAGCGAACAATATATTATATTAATTATAAGCGTTTATAATGTCAGATGGAAACGTATGATTTATAAGTTCAAAATAAGTTGCCAAATTTTTAGTTTTATCAAACTATATATTAATGATTTAGAATTATTTTAGGGTCTAAGATAATGATCAGTAATAAAAGCCAATGATAAAATCACAAAGACTTAATAAACCTATATAGGTATGCCTACCAATATAGCATACACCTAATAAATTGTTTTTAATAATTAAATTATATGATACATAGCGTATCTATTAATTATTATTTGCCAATTTGAAATTAACTACCTACCTATGATTTTACAGGTAACTCATTTCGTGTAATAGTAATTATTAATTTATACGAACCACAAGAATTTTCATCTGAACCATCGGGGCAATTCTTTTCACCATTACAAAATAGTCCTCGTTCAATACAAGACTTATCACCACAAGACAATTCTCCGTCCTATAGTAATGGGAAATATAAACGTAAATTAAAATGTGTATACATGTGTTGTACGTAAGTGTATGTATTTTCTATATAAAATAAAATATATGCAAACGAGATAATCGTATTCGATCATCAAAAGACAAATATATTATTATATTAATATAATGAGATATGTGTATGCTTTTAGAGCCCACGTGCGTTACAGTGAAAAGATTTTTCAAATGTTTTATTATTTTATAAAAATAAATCGATGAAAATTTGAAATCGAAAATGAAAAATGAAAGTGCTATAAACAAGACAACCAAAATAAAATGTATAAAACGGACGTGGTTTAAATTTCACTATTTACGTGTACCTAGGTATTTTCAGTTGGTGTTGATAAATACCGGAAAACTTCCGAAAATGAGCAACTCAATCGATATTAGGTCTCCTTTTTAAATATTCATTTTTTTTAAATTTTAATAGAATATTTCTTGGAAATATTTCTCATTCAGATATTTTAGCGTGTATCTATGGTAAATGTAAATAATATTGAAAGAAGCTGAGTTCAAAATACTATTAATTATTGTTGTTGAAATGTATGTATACATTTCCATTGATATTTAGCTGTGCGTATCTAATACTACCTAGTTGTATCATTATAAAACGTGTTTAGATTTAATTTGAACTCTGAAAACCGAGTTGAAAAACTACTCGAGGATTAATCACTGAAAGACCTTCAACGTCAATGCAGAACTGAAATAATAGTTTGGATTATCATTATCTAACGTATCATCATTATCTATAATAATATGTAATCGTACATCGCATGCGTACAACAATGATATAAGCACTATAAATCTATAAAAAAATTAATCCTTTATCTAATACCTGACACAATGGTTCGTCTGTGAACAATAAAGGTTTGACTTTGCGTTCTTTATTCTTCAACTTGCAATTCTTTACTGCGGCCTTCCAGTCGCATGTTTGTTTTTCAATATCGAAATACAAACCGGCAGGACAACGAATGGCTTGCAATCCCTGTAAAATGTAAATAAAATATATTGTTATTTTACCGAAATCCGTAAAATATGCAAGTAAATTCTATGATTTACTGTATTTATTATTTATAAAAGGTTTGCTCCCAGTCGTCAAATTTAATAGGCGAACATTTTGATGTATTTTATCGCCTCACGTTTAGATATCTTTTTTTTATTGAACGGTACAAGTTTTTAATTAATTGATAATCAGTGAGTACACTAATAATTGTTGATGAACCATAAACATTTAAAATAGAAAATATATTTTATTAATCTATAAATCATCAGGTACATGTAAACTGTATTACTAACCATTATATTATATGAATACTAAATATTTTTGTGTACTTTCTCAGTTACTAAGTATTTATATATTATTTTTATACAAGAATATATTATAGATTATATATATATTTATATTCATATATTTTTTTGAATTATTTACGAATTAAATACAATTTTTATTTGAATAAACTCAATGGATCCATGCCAAATTTATATAAAAAAATTTTCATTTTTAAATGCAATTCCGTTTTACTTACCGATGATGTGCACTGGATGACGTCACGGCAACTGTCACCATCTTGTGCAGTTAACCGAAACCATTCTCCTGCGTCTTTGTCTTTACATATTTCGATCTCAAAACTTTCCTCTTTTTTCGGCTCACTTGTCGACGCTTGTTGACGTTTAATTCGTGACAATAACGAATCACAAGATCCTACGAAAAAAAAAACGAATTTTCTAATTAGTTAAAACAATGGCATAGATATTTTCTAACTGTGGTCTAACCTATCAGAACATCTAGACAAACCTAATGTTTAGAACGAACCGAGTTATATATTTTAATTGTAGGTAACTAAATAATATTTATATTTCATATATTATGAAGTAGTTTCATTATAGGTACATAACCCATATTAAATAGCTTATTGTTTGATTAAATAACACACAAACCCAAATATATTTGTTTCTTGTTTTGTTTTATAATCTTTATTAATCTTACCTATATTACAATATACAAAATAAATAAATGTCCTAAAAATGTTTTCATATTATTAAACTATTTCATTATTAACACATTTATGTAAGTATTATAACATGAAGATATATTTTATGATATTATTAATAATTTAATTATATACTTTCGTAGATATGTGGTTAAACCATAATCGTAAATTTAATGGTTGATGAATACTAATTAATTAATTTCAAAATTGTGTAATACATGTATTTTATACATACTGCCAACATTTGGCAAGCAAATAGTTGCTATAAAAACTATTAACAAAATAACCTATTCTACGAACATATTTTTATAGATACTGAATTCAGTATGAACAATACATTTTAGTAATTTTATGTTATTTATTAAGAAATAGAAAAAATTATTTAAATTAACCTCAACTTTTAATGTATATTTTTATTAAAACTTTAAACTTGCATTAAGTAAATCGGTAAATAATGTTTTTGAATATTAAACTTAGACATTGACAACGAATGTTGAAATATAAAAATATTATAATGTTATAAATGATTATCTACCTAATCATTATAATCAATAATTTGTTAATAGATTTCCCAAAAATATTTCACTTCAATATATTGTCAATATCATTATGAACATTTAATGTATGTTAATATCAACTTGTTTAATCCTGTATAAAGCCACAAAAATATTTACACTTTAATTATTATATAGTAACATGTTTACTCCACTGCCGATTATATATTATACATTTTAGAATATTAATTCGTGTTACGTATTTCATTATACAAATGCTCAGTGTATATAATATTGTGTTTAAGATATCAAAAGTTGTGTTGGTGGTGGTGGGTGGTGGTTATGGAAAATGCAGTATTGCCTCACTACCAAAAGTGCAGCGTGAGACTCGTGAACATAAATAATTATAAATCAACGAAAAATTATTTGGACGTCATATAACTATTACGCGTTACACGAAAACAAGATGGATCTTAAATCAAATTGTGATGTTAGGTAGGCGCCTGCAGTATTATACGTACCTATATCTATTGACGCGTTGCCTCGTTCCAAACGGTTATATTTTTCTCGTTTGGCGAGGCTAATATTTCATAATCATCGAATCGAAAACACAGACGAGCGTAATATTAATAATAATAATAATAAACCTTCGAGAAGAACAACTGCTGCGTGTTAGGTTAGTATTTCGTGTCCGTAGCGTTATACCTCCACAATATAATATGTGCAGTAGCCGGTATGTTATATAGGTATTACGTAGGTACACGTTTTGCAGCCCGCCGCGGACAAGAAGCTTTGACTATAGGCAAATGTTCGAACATTTTAAGCGCATTTGTTGCGAACCGTTAACTATCCTGGTCGGATACGCGTGTGGGGTCAAAACTATACGGAATATATGTGGAGGTATATATATAGGTACGTGAATGGTTTTCGGATCGTTTCGTACAATATAAGTGCCCATGTCGTAGGTATATAGTATAATATGCCTTCCGGTGTCGGTTCGACCGCGTAATGTTGATGAACTTGGAACGTGCACGCACGACCTCGTTTACTCGCACGTCATAATATCATATCTACGACAACACTTTGTGTTACCTTGCACATATTCTGCAGGCATATACCCTATCTATGCCGGCCACAACACTGCCACCGTACGTGCGGATCACAAATTATTACGAAGTATTGGTGGGTATTATACTGTTGTTGTTGTTGCACTATACGACTTATTATAATGTATTCCACTTTCACGCGACCGGGTCGGACGAAATTTGAAAACGGCACGCGTGCCCGCCGATAGTCTGTCGACACACGACGTAGGTATAATGTATGTTATTTTGCGCGCGGTCCTGTCATAATATTTTATCGTCGGACAGGGTGGAAGGAAGGAAGCAGGGGAGGAAGTGTGGACGGGAGGAAAAAAAGCTCTACGACTGCGTGCGCGTTCTACTTTCTATAATATGTACCTATAATACGCGCGTGTCCGATCTTAACGCGACGACGTGACACTTTGCTGTTCGGCGAGAGGACCCTTTCCATACATGGGCAATATGGATAGTACGTGTTGTGATAAAGAGAGTAAATAATTATAACGACCAGGCGAATGTCGACCATAGTAGAGGAATCGAGGAGTTCGTGTCCCAAATCGCGGACGCGACTCGTAAATAATAATAGGTAGGTAGGTATATCTATTATGATATCGAGAAAATTGGTGGTGGTACATGAAACCGTTTAGAAATTGTAAAAATCAAAATCGATTTCGTACTAACCGAAGTCGCACAGATTTTCGACGGAAAAAATGTTTTTTCGATACGATTGGGTTGGGGTGAGTAGGAGAGTCCACCGGGGACACTATATATTATAATATATTTAAATATTGCCCGTGTCGTCCGTCGATCGTGAACTCGCTAGTGTACGTTTTCGACGCACAAGGAAAAACCACACGCTGATCTAAAGAAAAGCGACGAAAACCTACGCGGGGTAACATCCGGGTATCGTGATAACCGTATTCCTGTGTGCAGCACACCTATTTTGCCACGGGAATTTGAGTGAAATCATCTTTAGACACGGTTGTCGCCCACGGGCCATTATTATTATCCATCAGCCAATACCTACTGTCGCGCGAGCAATATAATAATATATAATAAATATAACAACATAATATAATGTTTAGATCGCAACTCAAATTGCTATTATACATTGTGTTGTATACGTCCAGTGGGGCCATGACATACGTTTAGACTATATATTATTATATTCACTCGATGGTCGCACACATACTCACACCTGTATTATGTTTATATATTATGTAAATACTGCGAGCCATGCAACGACAATGGAGTTCAATTTAAGCGAATTAATTTTTTTTATAAGATTTCAGTTGATTTATAAATTTTTATTCAGTGGGCGTCACGACTACGCACATCATCATCTGTACTATATACCTACTCGTTAATATAGGCGGCCATTTTTTTTTTAATATTTAGGTATATTATAATATGCCTACGTATATTTCTCGTTAAGCAGTTAAGTAACTTCAAACATTGCGTTATCTGTGTCATCGTAATATGATTCAACTATTTGCAACCTATAGTCTTCGTATTTGTGTGTGCATCTTGGTAATAACAACATTATACATATTGTACGTCGTTCGAACTTCCTAATTACATGTAGTTAATACAGACATGTAATCATTGCTTGCATGTGAACATTTTCATTTTTATTTGAAATAAACAATCTATACATATGTATGCACAATACGCTTATGTGGTAAGAGTATTAAAATGACTTGAATTTTTGAGTAATAAGCCACCCATAGACGATACTTAGTGAATGTGAACATAAAAATGATTTACCGTTGACTAGTTTTCAAATATTGCACACACACGTACATTATAGTATAATAAATAAATATTGGTAGGTAATGTAGTTACAACTAGAATATACATAAAGCTTACTATCTGTGAGCTTATACGAAATTTTTAATTTTCTCGTAACTAAATTTACTTATTACTGTAAAAATTATAAGTAAATTAGTGAATAGTGATTAAAAATTCCAAATAAACTCTTTTTCGAATGACTATATTATGATTTATTATTATTATATATATTTTTTAAATTGTATAATATAAAAAATTATATAGGTAATACAATATTATAATATTATGAACATAGCGCATATTATATTATCTCTTAGAAGAAAGCACAATTAATTTAATTACAAATGTATATTTTTTATAAATAGATTATAGAAGGAACAACCGTGTTTTAGCGCTTGAGAAAAAAAAATACCCTATACTTCAGCAGTGCACATGCCTTTCAAAAACGCAGTTGTGTACATCCTTTTATACGGCACTGCTGAGTGTTATTATTTTCAAAAAACCCTCGACAAAGATTGTACCGTTCCTACTATGTATGGCACCCGATACATAATAACAAAAGATCCTATAATCGGGTTAACGAGAGACTTCAACGCTTTTTTTTCAAGAATCATTTGACCGTTGTCCAATACCTGTGTGTACAATATTATATAGCCATGTACTTTGTTTAACGAATTCACCGGAAAGATCTCCAATATACCTGATGATGGCGGCGTTGCACAGATGAGTGTATGTAAGGTACCATATAATATAATTTGTTAAGTGATTAAACTCTAGTTACTTACCCAATGTGATGAGACATGCGATCGCCAGGAGCCTGAGTGAGATTGACATGGTAGTCCTCATGACAGACTGATGCGAGCGCACAAGCACTTTCGTACAAACAAACTGCACACGGCCGTGTGCGTATGTTTGTGTGTGGCCGGACAGATACTAATTAAACGAAATAATAATTACAATACTACCAATGAACTATAAAAATTTGATATTTTTTCTATCTGTCTCTCGAAAATCAACGTTTACGACTGTCCGCAACAGTGACGGACGGAACAAGACTCGGTTTCACACTTGGCTGCGGCGCGTCAATTTATTGTCTTATATACGCCGGGACGCATTTCACCGGGGCGTTACACTCGTCGCCGTACCGACAGGTAGAGCCACTGATCGAGCAACAGTCGTGAAAGTCTTGCTGCGTCCTATGTGCGTATATTATAATATGCGAACGATAATGTGGTACTGAATAATATAATGTCGATATTGGGAACATTATAAAAAAATTATTGTAGAAAAACATTTTTTATTTTTGCTAAAAACGTGTAGGCAGTTTTTTCGAACATATTATTATAAGTGCAGCTGCGGGCGAATGAAATATAGTATTATGAAATGCATCACAGAAATGAACGCTCGCGAATAGGCATACTTACAAGATTGCTTCAATAAAAACGTAATTATAATTTTACGTGCGTGTATAATATTTAAATTGAAAATTACTATGTTACCTACTATATGTAGCTATATCTGTTAATATTTAATCTAGCCAATTTAGCTAAACACTAAGTCTGTTTTTAATATTAACACGCCGTAGACATCTTAGATTCTGAGAGCAGTGAGAAGAGCATTGGTTTTTTTAATTTTTAATTTAATTTTTGACTGATTTTTTTTCGTCTTTGTATAATAATTATGCTTTATAGTAGGTGATAAATTAATTTGATACTCATCATCTCCGAAGGGGTTTCTTACAGAAAAAATGTATCTATAGTTGGTACTTTGAGTGGGTTAAAAGGACAATGTCCAAGTACTCTTTAAAATAATCGTAAAAATTACTAACATTTTAAAATTATTATGTAGTTAAAAATGTATACAAATTTCAATTTTAATAACCAAGTAATAAGTATTAAACATTTCATATTATCCGGTTCCTCATAAGTTGTTCTTAAAACCTATAAATGTCTCAAACAAAACAAAATATGAACAAAGTTATTGAATATTAAGACGAAAATTGTAGTTATGTATTTTTTTTTTGAAATTCAAAAAATATTATTTGTATTGGGACTTGAAATTTTTACTTTTCGTCATTAGGTACGTATGCCTTTTATTATTGACTAGTGAGTAATGACTATACACAAGGAATTTTTCAAAATATTTCGATAGGCAATTACTAATTTTATTATAATAGCTATTTGTACATTTGCCATGAACCTATTCACATCGTTACGTTCGTCGGTATTCACTTAAAAATTATAAAAAAAATAACATCTAGTAATATTATATTATTCAAATATTTTTTTATATTATATAAAATTATCAATGCAACAGGTTTTTTTTTAAATTTAATTACATTGCAATATAATATAAGTATAATATAGTATAGCTAATCTATAAAGTACACGACTGTTGAATCATTAATTTTTCGTTTTCCACTTCATACTATCTGCAGTTGTATGTGTTGAGGAGGCAAAAGTACCTATCGTTCGGCCTCCCCAGTCCCCTCGAATACCAAGGGGCAATTTCATCCCCTTGCCGTTCAATATATTAATACATTTACACGTCTTTAATAATATTACAATATAGCATTTGGCCTTTTCGTATAAGTTAGAAATTCCTAGCGTGATATACATATTTGGGCAGGAAAACGTCCAGTCGTTGTCACTCGATATAAATTCATTCATAGGAATATAAGCTAGCGTACGACGAGGTTGCAGTTTCACAAGTCTACAAGTCAGCATAGATAACGCATTGGGGATAATATTATATAGTTTTGAGGTGACGGTGTTTTCCATTTTCAAAAAAATTTTGCTAGACGTTATAAAGCTTGGCTGCAGTTTCTGTTGACAACGCCCACGCACTGTTTGTAGATTAATGAATTAATATATTATCGTATCTGCAGAAAAAAAAATGTTTTCTCCGGACTAGGATACGTGTTGTAGGTATATAATAGTAATAATAACATGTATAGACGGTACTCGACTATTGTTCGATATATTTTCGGCATTTTAACACTCGCGACACGAACATATTATTATAATAATATACCTACAACGAATGAAACACGACGTTGTGAGCATACGAGAATTTTAATCCGTGATGCGTATAAACACTCACTGATTTCGTCGTATACAGAAAGGGTATGTATGTCGCATTAAGTTTATATTATTGCTTAATTTACGGGAAAAAAATAGCTACGAATTTTGATAATTCATCAGAAATTTGTCATCAATAACTGCGACAGGTATATTAAAAATTATCAAAAATGACGTATTGATATTATGCCTTTTTACCCAAATAGGTCATGCGACGAACCGTCAACAAATATATTATATATATTATAATATATTATTGGAATTTGTGACAATTTGCATTATACGAGTTCGTATTTTTACAAAATAAATTCGTGTCTTACCGCGTAGAGATCACTAGAAGGGAAATTGTGAAGCTCAATGTACTTATTCCGAAAAGTCAATATCCATGATAGAGAAATTACAAAGAATCGAATGGAGAAGTAAAATTTTCTTGGAGTGCTCAATTTTCGGTGTTAAATGTCCTTCAAAGTTTAGTGCGCAAGACGCACCATTTCCTTCGACAAAATCAAGTTAAAACGTAATTTCCATATTACATTAAATGTAGGTACCTACTATATCCTATGCTATTCAGTGTAAATCATACAACGAATAAAACAATAAATACACTATTTTCAAAGTATTTTACAGAGCTTGCTGTTTCCACAAAGGTAGCTATAAAAAATTTAACTTTTCTCTCGAGTATAAAATGTTAGCTCGTTATTTTATTTATATACTAGACATTATTTATATATTATTACACGACTTTCGTTCCTGCAACCTTCCTGGCATTATATCGACAACAACATTCGCGCCAAAAGTGTGTAATAGGTTTTTACGTGCATTCTCAGTAATGAATACCAATAAATCGTAACCTATATTTCTTTTTAATATTTTCAGATATCTTAAAAATATTTTAGCTGGCAAAGCTGAAAAAATGCTGGTAAGTTAATAACCACTATGCAGAACAGTATGTGTATTTGTATGCCGTCATTCAGTAGGTCACTGTAATGGATTTGTTGAATTTGAATGCAATGATAAATCGTTGTATCAACATGAAAGACGATTCTGTGTGGCGACGGTCTGTCAGCCAATATTTTTAAAGATAGTTTATATTTATTACTTACGTTTATCTACTATGAATAATTTATTTCAATGGTTTTTGCCAAAAACATCGAAAATATAATATTATAAACAATCAAAATGATTATTTTTCGTTTAAATATCAAATTTAGAACTTCAATTTATACCTATAAAAAAAAAATAGTGCACATGAATCTATCTATTGGCTATTATCGATATTTTTAGAATACTATGAGATCATCTTATGACCTTGTATTACTTAAATGTTCAAGTTTTTTGACAAATTAGTAATACATGTATTATCAATATATTTGATGATAACATAATATTATAGAATATAATGTAATATAATATAATATATATTGATTTTATACGAAATCAATACATATTTAATCGCTTTGCGTAGAATCTAAAATTAAAAATTTTCTTTGAGTATATAAAACGGTAATTTAAGTAATATTGAAATGTATTAAGTTTGTACTATACATTTTTTTTGAATAATGAAAAAATAACTAAAATGGTTTTGAGGAGATATCGCGTTATTATACGTTTGAATATATTTTTCATCAATTTTGAACTTAAAACGCGCATAAAAAATGTTTGTGGTTTTGCGCTTATTATTTTTTCATACTCCAGATAGAGCATATTTTAAATAACCTTGACTTAAATTTTTAAAATAAATATGTTAAGAATTTTTACCTATAAAAATACAATATATATCAAATTTTTGGTGTATTGACGATTCAAACCTTATAAAAAATGAATGTCGATTTAAACTTAGCTTTTTTTTTTGTTCCAGTAAAAATAATTTGTGAGAAATCTTGTGTTACATTCTCAAACCATGGGTAATAAAAATTAAATATTGTATGTATTTTTGACAAAATAAATAATAAAATAAATGTCTCAACAAATCCAAAATATTTAGAAAAAGGTTTTATGTCTAGAAAAATGTAATATTTGATGAAAATATTAAGATTCTAAGATTATTCTCATATTTGAATAATTTCGACAAAATCTATTTTGCCAAAAATTGATTTTTCTAACTTTTTGTTAGTTTTTTCTAAACATTACTGGGAATATTCTAACTTACGTATACCACCAAAGTACCTACTAGATCAAATTAGCTACTAGAAACATTATTTGGATGTATTAAAATAATATTATATACCTACATCTATTTTTGAGATAATTTTTTTATATTATTAAAATATATGATTTGGTTTTAAATCCCCCCCCGAAAATTTGTTACAGCTGTGGCCTTGCATACGAAAAAAAATTTTATAGGCAACGATTAACTCATTTTACTAAGTAATTACATACCTATATATATATGTATATATTTGTATTATATACATTACTACCTATTATATTTCTGATATTTTAGTAATTCATTTTGTTTTGAGTATATTATGCTATTGCCTATTAGTAACTAATAAATTAATTTATTTTTAACGAAAACATCGCATTTATTAGAATATTATAATAGTATATTTTTATAATTTATTTATGTTTTAGCTTTTGAGTTAGTTTGGACACGCAAATATGACTTTTTTTTATAAAATTATGTTCTGTAGCTATTGGCGGATCGTACCTATAGGTACAAGTTAAACCCTAAATATGATAATATTCAAACATTTAGTTTATACATGAATAATACTATTACAGTATAACTTAAAAGTACTGGTACAGACGTACAGTTGTTTTTAATTTTCTAAAAGTATTAATTTTGGACTTGGCCCCATTTATAAATAATTGATTAATTTCATTATTTTGATTAATTATTAAATGCTTTCATATGTTGTGCTATTTTTAGGCTGTCGGTCCTCTTCCTTATTAATGAGTAATAATAAAGCATAATAAATTATACAACCAATTTATCAATTGGTATAAAAGTGGTACATAATATTTATATTGAATATAAAGCGAAGAAGTAAAAAATATACAAACAGTTGAAAAACGAGGTGATAGCCAGTACTTCGACATGCCGTGTACATCCGGTTACCAAGAACAGAAATATAAAAATTGAAAGTAATAATATTATGTAAAAAAATTATTTTAATTTATAAAAAATGTGCAAAAATTTTTCCTCCCCGGCGGGGAATCGAACCCCGGTCTCCCGCGTGACAGGCGGGGATACTTACCACTATACTACCGAGGATTGTGACAGAAAGGTTGAATTTACTCTCTTTTCATTATCATCTTGTAACATAATATGTACTGATATTACGTATCTACCTACTAAGAAAAATACGGAAAATGTAGAATGTCTATCATAATAATATAACCGTCGACCTTCCAATCCTTTATACTCATTATGGGTAATATTAAAATATGTACTGTTTTTATTTATTTGTAATAATGGAATTAGTTTATTAAAAGTGCGGTATGTATGGACGTGCGTATGGCATGGCGCCGCTGTTTTCTCTGTGCAATTTTATTTTATTAATTTACCATGACTTTCGAAATTGTTAGTCTGTAACTCTGAAACTACTTGTTAGAAAAAATTCAAGGGCGATACCTACCTATACCGGAATTAATTTTATACTGTAGAAACAGACAACAGTGAACTGCTTGTAAATTGTAATATTAAACATCCGTTTTTGATGACAAAGATATCGTACCTATCTATTACGAGAACAAATAATTGGTTTTTAAGACATATAGGTAGGTATTATTATTATACCTACCTAATCGTTGAAATAAATGTACAATATGTCCGTGCTGAATATGATGTTACTTAAAAGACGACAAGAGCGATAACTATTAGATTTTATACTCCGCATAGGTAGGTTATCTAGGTAATCTTGTACCCGGTGCTCGACTTGGCAAAATAATGTAAAACTCGGTTAACTTTAAAAAAAGAGCGTCCTCATCACTTGTTAAACGTTATTGAGCCGTGGGGGCATAGCCCTCCATACCCCCTAATTACCCCTCTTTAAATCATATAAAAATATTTATAAAAAATCAATAATAAAAAAAAAAAATACAAGTTAATATACATAATGTCATACTATTACATTAGTACCTATTATAATTTATAAATCGACGGCTATGAATTGACCCATAAGACAAATTGTGATGGTATCTCCCGCATTTCGATAAAATTGCAGAATGATAAAGTGGCCCGTGGCGTTCCCCTCAATAATAATAGGTAGTTGGGGAACCTATATTTTAAAAATGCTGAAATATTAGTTGGGGTACTCCATCCTCCTGTGCCCCCCATACCAAGTCAAACAATGTTTGTACCTACAACCCTTTTATCATAATCTCCGATCTCGGTTCACTGGATCTGAAAGTTATAAATAACATACAAATTAGGTAGGTAGGTATATTAAATACTAATAGTGAGGTAATAGTGAGGTATATAGTCTCTATTTAGACTATAGAGGTAGACAGGTAGTATATACAATATATCTAATTCAACTATTTGGTCTATTCGAGACCATTCGGCGAACCGTTGGTGATAAATTAGATTACGAACAAACGCTGATGGCAACGATAATAATAATAATAATAATAATAATAATATTATGCTATTTTATTAAGTTATCGTAACCGCGATTTAGGGGACCCGAGCGATTAGACGACAAGCACACAAGTAAATTGAGTTGTCTATCAATAAAATTCGCAGGCGTTGCACGGTAGTTCGAAAAAAAATATATAATAAACGTTTGCAGTGGCGTATTTAGGTTTTTGTCATGGGGGGAGGGGGGATATGATTTTATCCAGTAGTCACGATTTTGAAGCTAGAGGCTTTAAGTTATGACTCCGAATAATTTTGCGTATTATATACAGGACCCATCGATCCCCTTGGTTCCCTCCCCCCAAAATATGTTACTGATTGTTTGCTTATTTTAGCAGTAGACCTGAAGAATAATATCAGACGTTACGTTAGAGCACATTTTAAGGAGTAATAATTAGGCATTTTATACGGCGTTTATATAAATTATTTTGACTGTGGAATAAACGAATTTATTTAGTATGTGCATTGATTTTATATTTTTATAATATAATCAATAGTACGTAATCAATATGACGTGTGTAAAACCGTTAAGGCGCCAAAATACGTGTATTATAATTATACTTGTATAATACAATAATTTGTCTTATATAATACATAAACTTATTTACGAGCTAAAAGACATCCACTTATGTAAGACGCTATAAATATTTAATACTTATAAAATACTATTTAAATTATTTCACGAAAATGGATGAGTATATAAACATTATAAACTCATGCAGTCGTATTATGTAATTTTTAAAGGTATTACATATTATATTCTATTAGAAAAAAAACATCTTCTTAATATTAAGTACCTATTGTATTGTATCATAGAATATGAAATTTTGTTTTTAAACGAAAGCATATTTTAATTTACATTAAAAGTCATATAGGATAGCGCGAATACCTAACGGGAATCAATGAATAATTACTGATCAGTTCGAACATATTAATTAATTTTATGAATCGGACTATTATCTAAATATTTTAAATAATGCAAAATTGTTACAAAAAAAATTGTTTTTGATAAGAATTAACACGTTATTAGGTAGGGCCTTTTAACAATATACAATTTGGTGCCTAGAATGGTATCCAAATATACATAATATTTTTGTTACAAATATATTAAAACATAAACAAAAAAATAGGTACCCCAGGTATTAATAATTGTTTATAAGTATAAAATAAAATAATTTATAATTTATAAACAACTTTGAATCAAATTTAAAACATTCCTTAATTTTGTCTTTATACCTAGAGAAATATAAAATTATATTTTTGGGTGTGTAATAAAAGTTAATAAATAAATTGTGCTATACTGAATAGCTAATAAATAATTATATCCAATATTAACTATTTATGGCAAAAAATCAACAAAAAAAAAAAACCATGACAATAAAAACCAAATTATGTATTTTGATAGTATACCTGATTTACCTAAATGTCATATTTTATTAGAAATATTTCTTATTACAAATTCAGATCATTAATAATATTGTACTTTATTATACTAATAACATTTATATTTGTCTTAATTCTTAAGTTCCACTTAAAAAATTACAAAAAAAAAAAACAGGTAATTCGATCTGCTGTATTAATATTTAGTAGATGTCAAAAGTACCTCGTCATTGAGCAGTAAAATGATCTTGATTGAAGACGGTCTGTCAGCCTGTATTAATATTTCCTAAGAAATAAGGATATATTTTTAGTAGAATATAATAATATATATATATATAATATATTATTGATATTAAAAAACTTGCAAGTAGTTTATTTATTTTAGATTCTGAGTAGAATTAAGGATTTTAAGTTTATCGGAAAGTTAAAAAATATTTATGAGAGTTTGAAATTAAAATTTTTTTTTCATTGGATATTTAGCCGTAAATAAATTAATGCGATTTAACGATTTTGTTGTAAGTAATTAAAAAACGAATAACCGTAGACACTTGAAATTTTTACGAAAAATTGTTTTCGTAAATTATTTTTTATATTTCAAATTATTTTGAAGGTACTTAAATTATATATATATATTGAAAATATCAAAACCGTTTTGATATATTTTATTGATGGGTTTTTATTGATATCAATAATATTGATCGTGTATGGGACGCTTTACTCGTATACTAGGCATACATTTTATACTGCATTACTGCAATACTGTCTGTATGTGAGTATGTTACGACAATTTAACTAACTGTTGTTGTTAAAGTTAAATGTTAACTTCATGCATACATAGCTACACAAGTAAAAATATATGTACTAATATAACTTATAAGAATACCTATGACAAGGCCACATAAATAACAATTATTTAATTATTTTTCTTTTAGTGGAGTATTTTATGGTAAATTGTTATCAAATGTTATCCGTTCTACTAATGATTAAATGTACTCATAGTTGCTTAAAAATTACAAAAATACTAAAAAGGAATCCCGGAAAAAATCCTAAATGCTAATATAAACAGAGAATTAGTAAAATCACTGAATATAAAATACTATCTAATTGCTGTGTTATCAATATTCTAATGATTATATATAAATTTATTTTATTTTTTCTATTTTACATAGGTAGGTACCAGTGTACCGCTGTACCAGGGCTTTCAAACGTTATAATAACGTTATATTTGACAATAAAAACTATTGAAATTTGTAAACGTAATTATAACGGAAAGCGATTATCAAAAATAATTAAATACCTACCGGCTACTGCAAAACAAAACATAACAATTAACAAAATAATATAATATTATATATTATCATAATACAATACATACCTAATCAAATAAAAAAAAATAATATAAAAATAAAACATTAGGTAATAGATATTTAAAAGTTCCTGGTCGGTGCTACTGCTGAATGCCTAAACCCATAAACGTTACCTGTATCGAATTTACCCATTGTAATAATTGTACTGTTAGTAGAATGTTTAATAAATAAAAACAAAACGTACCTTTTATAGTTTTATATGATTTAAGAATGAAACAGATTTAATATAATAAAATATAATAAAAAAAAAATAAAAAATAAAAAATTTAATATAATATCTAATATCATTAATATAATATTATCGTTACAAAATATTATAAAAAATATAACGAAGAGACATTTATTTCAACCATTTCATCACAATCCTCGGTAGTATAGTGGTAAGTATCCCCGCCTGTCACGCGGGAGACCGGGGTTCGATTCCCCGCCGGGGAGGAAAA
>NC_042493.1:78726784-78731204 GCF_005508785.2 Acyrthosiphon pisum
GAAAAAATTTTTTGCACTTTTTTTAAAACAATTTTATATTTTCTTTTAAATAATAATATAATAATATTATTATTACTTTCAATTTTTATGTTTCTATTCGCAGTAGCCAGATGTACAGGGCATACCTAAGTATCGGCTATCACCATCGTTATTCGCCTGTCTGTATATTTGTCGATATATATTTTTTTTTTTATTTGAGTAATAAAATTATTACTGTTTAATGCATAACAATGCAACAATATATAAATATATTTATCATTTCACATACGATTAAAGATAAATAAGCCAGCTATACCTGTCCAATTTTTTATTTGTATAAAGGAACTTACATATTATTACGATATAATAAATTATATATAAGATAAATTTAAGTTTTTCTCGTTACATAATACGTGTTTATGACGACCAAGCAATTCTGGTGCATATGACGACTTACGACATGCTTCTATTTAGTATTCAGTTTCAGTTGTGAATTATGATATATATTTTTTCAGCGTACCTCTTTATCTAAACTACATTAAAAGTAATTTGAGTTATGACGTCAACATTTTGCCATTCTCGTTGGTCTAATTCGAAATTTCGAAAACGAATAACTTAAATGACAAATCACCTATATTTATTTATGAACGGGCTGGAGCCCAATAGTACAATACAACATTTTTATAATTAATTTGAACAAAATAATAAAAAGTTACATAAGAAAACGCCAAACAATATGATAGAACAAAATACAAAAGGCAAATATATAAAAACAAAATAAAAATATTAACAAAAAATGAACAAAAAGTAAAAAATAGGAAATATTTTATTTTATTACATGGATAAATATTAAATATTAATATTATGTTAATTATTATACTACTAATAAGAATAATATTTGAATGTAGGTATAATATCACTATAAAATTAAAAAATAAAGCTACATATGATAGCAAGGACAGCAAAGACATAAAATGTGGTACTTCTTGATTGCAGACTCGTATGCAATATGTTTTTTTTTAATTAGAGATGAGACTAATCGTTCACTTAATATGTGGACTAGTTCGTACCTAGTTTATTAAATGTTGATAAATCTACTAGAAATGGAGTTTATAAGAATGCATATTATTAATTATAAAAGCTGGTATTACTTAATAACATAATACTCTCGTTTTACTGTTTTATAGGTATATGCAAATAAAACTGAATTTAAAATGTATATTTGGAAGTATTATTTAAATTAATATATTTGAATTATTTATTAACTGTTATTATAATATTATTGATTTATTCAGGATTTTATTTTATATTATTTAAATTAATTTAATATCTTGTTAATTTGAATAACACATTTATTATTCAAAATATAACAAATTAATAACAAACGTGATAATTATATTATATAGGTAAAACATATTGAAAATCAGCACCAAAAATAAAATTATTACGAAAGCATTTCGACTTGTACCTATACTATAAAGTATAAATATTAGAGTAACAGAAGACGTCAAATCGTCAAAAGTTTTCTCGATTACAAAAACAATCTTCACGGTATACTTAGTAACGTCTAAGTATTATATGTGGTTGCGGCCGTTGATTTATTTTGAAAATCTACACAAAAATCCACGTTTTCCATGAAAATTTCGTCGAGGGGCCATCAAAAGCTGATGTCTGGCCGGCAAAAATCTATACCCGACCTTCGAATGTCCACGTGTGTATTCAAAAAGACTACGTCGATGAACAAATGTTCTCACGTGCCCCTCGGTTGTCAACCCATGTCCAACCGTCAAAGGTTTCAGGAAGACAATTATCGCGTCTATCTGGGCCGTCTGCGTGGTATAGTCAGACGTGGTGTAGATTTTTTTCGAACCTCTGTTTGACTTGTGCTAAACACGACCTGTCTACTTTCGTGGTTCACCGATAGCTTTTTCAGCGACGAATTTTGCAGAGGTTCTGATGTCGTCAACTTTGGCAGCTGGATACGAACCGACAACCGAAGGGAACGCGAGGACTTTCGCTCATCGACCGTAGTCTTTTAAACATGCATCGACAATCATAGACGGCCGCTCGTGTATATTTTTGTCGGTCAGACGTTAGCTTTCGTTGGCCGCTCGACGAATTTTGCACGGTAAATGTAGACTTTTGCTGGCCGAAGGTTGTCTGGTAATATTATGTTGATTTGTTATCATGTCTAGAACGTATAATAACGCGTTATTACATAATAATTTACATAATATTGGATTTATATGAACTACAAAAATATGACAATAATATCATATTATGTGTGGTAAAAAAAAGATTAAACGTGTAGGCACCTACGGGTTGGACAAGTTACAGTCAATTTGTTCAAAATTATAATATCACCTCGAAAAATGTTAAACTATAGGTAATTTTTTGCAGTAATACGACCAAATATTCATATTTCATATTAAAGTCGTAAATGCTGTAAAACTAATATAAATGTCAAACTATTGTATCCGCACACGCTCTGATTAGGAAATAGCACGAGCGAAATACTAGCTTCGATAGCCGCGTTCTAATTATTGGGTCGTATTTAATAGGTACCAGAATTCGACGCTTATGTTGTTTTCAAAGTATACTTACTTTGAAATGGAACACGGTGGAGTCGTCACTGATGGTTGGCTCGCAGAAAAAATGTTCCTTATTGAGTATACGCACTACGATTGTAACCCAATTATAGTGAGAAAACATGTCATCCAGTGTTAAAATAGTAACCGCAAGTTGGGCTAGTAATCGTCGATTTGGTGTACGAAACTTACTTTAAAAAACGCAAACACGATGACAATCTGATAAATTTATTGGAAAATCAGTCGGACCTGCTTCACTCGAAGATAAAGGGACCGGTCAAAAAGTTCGAGTAGTTATTCATGAATTCGAGTTGTCCATAATAATTATAATATAGAAAAATCCTAAGACCGGGAAAAAGTTCGAGGTATTGACGATTTCAAGTTGAAAACGTTAACAAAGTTCGACTGTATTGATATGTACTTTATAGTTATAAAGAGTATATGAACGCAATCTTTCGAAAATAGGAAAAACAAAATTCCGATTAACTTACTTTCCAACGAGTGTTTTGCTGCTGTCGCGGACGTCTGAGTCGGCGGCCACGTCCCCGACGCCGAAATAGTTGTATTACCGAGCACAGCCACAACGATCCAATCAAATTTAGACGATGGCGAAACTGATTATAAAAATTTTCTGCAATGTGAGTAATAAATATCAGTAAATAAGTATAGCGTGTAAATGTCTGACGAACCGTCGTAGATGCTCAAATGGCCATTGGACAATATTAACTAGGTCTATATTAACTAGTATTACCTTATTTAGTTATTTATGTTGACATCTAGATGACCGAAAACGATTGTTAGGGAAATAATATAACACGAACACCTGGAGACCACATAATATTGACTAATTTCATATTATAATAAAAATTATTGGTACCTGTAGTAAAATTATAAAACGAATATAACAAAAAATGAATTTTACATTCACGTATTTGAACAATGCGGTATTGGCGTGGAGAATGAATTCTCCGTATCAACCCCCTCCCCCCTCATAACTAATTCAGATGCGCCACTACATTGCAATGAATTGCGAATCCGTAAAAAAACTGTGATTTAATATATAAATTTATAAATTTGAAAATATTAATAAAAAATTATAGTTGGTCATAAATGTTCAGTAATCGTCGCCCTTCGCGTGGTGCCGCGTCATCGAACAGTGCAAACTCGTTGTCGCGGTTGATTTTTAGGTGACGGTTTGTTTATTTCTTGTGGGATATTGTCTAAAATATATGAGTATCAATAATATTGTCATTATGTCATATAATTTTTTTTCAACGTCTCTCCGATCTATAGACTTATGCCTTGCCACTGATGTGACTAAAGTTATGCATATTTATTTATTTTGTGACTTTAAGTTAGTAAGCAATAAGTATATAGTTATTAATTATTATACTATAATTGAAGGGTGGAAATGCAAAAGGTGGTATTGCCAAAAACCAAAGTGTTCACAAATCAAGGAAAACGGTAATACATTTTCTGACGACTATAAACATTCAGAATAAGTTTATTTATATGTAAAAAATAAAAACTAAACGATTGACAGTGTCAAAATAAATCTACCTAAATTGTAAACATTGTTTTTAATGCTTTAAAAATTTCGTGTCAGACCAAAACGTGGTATTGCAGGTTTTGAAAAGGTAATGGCAATATCACATTTTAAAGTTGTTCCTATTTCTGTTGATACAAAACGCATTATTTCCTGCAATACCACGTTTTGAAGAAAAATGCAATATTGCCAATACCACGTTTTGCAATGATATCAAGTATGCTTCAATACTAATAACATGGGCAATAATACGTTTTGACTTTAACATGATGATATGTAATACCACGTTTTGCATTGACATTAAATG
>NC_042493.1:78733886-78735157 GCF_005508785.2 Acyrthosiphon pisum
TTGACATTCATAGAAAAAAAAATGAATAATATTGGAAATTGAAAACGTTCCTAAACAGTTCAAAACAAATCAAAATATTTTGAAAATTTTATCATGTATAGAAAATGGAAATATAAACAACCAGTGAAAATTTCATGTATCTACGGTCATTTGTTTTAAAGTTACACCAAAAACCAAAATCAATTTTCTCGAAAACAGGTTTTGCGTAAAAATTCCCGTTTTTTCTTAATTTTCTTTTGTTTTTCACGGCGCTTTTGAAAACTACTGGAAAAATTTTACTTTTGACCCCCCCAAAGTACCAACTAGATTCACTTTCCTATCAGAAAAGATACTGTTGAAGAAAATCCAAGCACTTCTACTATCCTAAAAGGTGATGACAGACACAAAAAAAAAAAAACACACATCATTGTAAAATCAATACATTCATCGTTCCACTCAGAATCTAAAATATCTATAAGAATGTCAAATTAAATTTTTATGAACGTTTAAATTTCATATTTTTATAACTTTGGATATTCATTCGATATCTCATGTAGCGATTTTCTTATTTTGTTGTAATTTAAAAACGAATTTATTTAAATAAATTATTTTTTTTTTTTTATATAGATTATACACAATGGTTTTTAATAAACAATTTAAAAAATAAAATAATAACAAGGGGAATGTAGGTAACCGTAACCTTTCAGCTATACAGTCGGTATCGAGTGTATCTATAGCCATTGAGGAGTAAATCACTATAATGTATACTGTGTTCAATTTGAATTTAAAATCATTGCTTATAAAAATTCGATTCTGATCGAAGATGGGCTGTCAGCCTATATTAATAAATATTAAGTATATTTTATGATAAATTTATATTGTAATTAAAGTAATTTATTTTACTAGGTACCTATTATACTAGTAATAAGGTAAATTATTTTTGCCGAAAAAATTTTATATTTAAAAATGATATTGTGTGTACCTACGAATATTATAATAATTTATATGTTAAAAGTTACCATTACGTTTCAAGTACGGATAATTTTGTAAAAATATTATTAAAAATATTTTTCATCTTACGATAAGACGCGAACCGTAGTTTGGGCCACCCCTGACACTCATAATATAATAATATTATATATTAGTATTGCGTTGTATACAAACGCAGGATAAAATCCCACCCGGGACAAGATAAAAACAGTGCTCGACTTGGCAAAATTAAAGTAGGGGGACTCTGTTACTTTAAAAAAATGAGCGTCCCCATATCACTTATTAAATGTTACTGAGCCGTG
>NC_042493.1:78735207-78735484 GCF_005508785.2 Acyrthosiphon pisum
TCACAATAATTATTAAATATCATTAATCCAGTAGTGGATCACAAATTTCAACTTCGATCGCTGAAGTGTTGGTCCAATACATGACATTTTTGTTGAAGGTTTTTGAACTCGAGTACGTTAGGTAGGTACCTGTTTCTAATCCGAGTACAATTCGACTAGAATAAGTGCAATTCGACCTTACCCGTTGCATGCAATAATATATCATATTTTATAGCTGAGGGGTACCGCACAATATTCTCATGAAATACCTTATCATATCGTCACTGGGCACAGGATC
>NC_042493.1:78735584-78737773 GCF_005508785.2 Acyrthosiphon pisum
GTTAATAAAAAATTGACAACAAGACCATATTATATGATTTTGCATGTGTGTGTATGGTTTTTTAAATGAAAGATGATTTTTTTGGTGATGATGTTATAAAAATAGTACAAAAGTTTCATAAAGAATCCATCATTTCATTCACAGATTCGAAATATAAACTGACGGTATTTCAAAATTCTATAAGTGGCTTATATAATTAAACCAGACGATCTGTACATAAGTCTTTAGTTGAACCTGTGAGGTAGCTTTTATAATAATGAAACTTAAAAAATAATACAAAACATTTATTTGTTGTCTTTGTTAAAACAAATGTTAGAAAAATATTTTTTGTTCAAACATAACATAATAAGATGTACATATCTATACCTACATAATACACATACACGTAAGCCGCAACTCTCAAGGAAGTTATCTATAATTTGAAAACCAAAATTTGTAAGTTCTGTTTTTTTTACATGATAAAGTTTGAACAGTATAGACCAACGTTTCTCAATCTGTGGTAAGCGTACCGCTAGAGGTAAGCGTAATGATCGTAGGTGGTAAACTAAAAAAATTTTCTTTATAAAAAAAATAGAATGGTTCATTATCACAATAAATATTATTTAGTATCTTTTATATGTCATTTTTAATTTTCTTAAATCTCAAAGTTTATTTAAGTGTAAGGTTAGGTTAGGTTACGAACAAGAATCGATTTTATTTAAATATTATTAGGAATCGTGGTCTTCATAATAGTATTGAAGTTATATTATCACAGAAAATTAAAATAATAGATATATTATATATTATAATAGATATAAATTAATAAAATTATGACAATTTTAAGTTCTTACTACTTTTACATTCGAATCGTATTTAAACTGTTATTTAATAGCTTATAATATATGTAACAATCTGATAATATTTTTGGCATACGTAATATAGACCAAAGAGTTAATGCAATGTTTGCCAACCACTTTTATTGTAGACTGCACGTGAATTATTCAGTATGGTTAAATGATTTATATAATATAATAATAATATAACTTGTACTTATTCTAAAAAAATTCTCCAAATCATCCATAAAATATTGTCATTGGTCATTACACTAAAATGATTACTAAAACTTAAAAGAGCACATTAATTGGTTGAATGTACATATACTGCAGTCACTTATTTACTTATATTGTGCAATACATTTTGAAGGTTATTGCAGATGCTACAACCAGAAGTTAACGCGTATAGTAACAATATATACTACATAGGCAGGTAAGTAATATGTACTACATGCATTTTTATGGCTCGCATTATTGTGTCATGTTTCCAAAGTTTCCATCAATTACAGATTATTATATAACTACTATTATTAGTAGAAATATTATGGCATGTAAAAATGTTTGCAAATTTATTATAATAAAAAACATTGATTATATCAATACGTATATACGTTAATAAATACGTTAATAAATAATTAAACATATTTAACCAGTAAGTATTTTTACTTACTTTAATTTAAATTACAAGGATAAAGTATTTAAATTAAATAGTTTTATTAATTATTATATAATATTTGTATTGGAACAAATTAACTTTGCCACGCGTTTTATTTTTATTTTTTTTATATTACACACATAATATGTATTTCAACGAGTTAAGAACGATGATGAAAAAAAAATGTAGCCGCACGCTATTTTCTACTTTAAAGAAAATGTGTGAACCATAAATATGTATAATGTAATTGTTTATTATATTATTATACCTATAGTTACGTATCTATGGTGATAAACATAGCGTTACGCAAAATCGGTTAGAAAATAAAATTTCTGTACCCAACCCAAAAACATATTTATGTTAAAAACAAACTCAAAATTAAAAACTTATGAACACACCAATATTACAATGATATATTACTTTTATGATTTTCCATCATGATTTGCTTTCTTAATTTCTGGGCATATTTTTTATGTAGGTAGACACATACAAGGTATAGAGACGAAAACGATTGAAATATAGATTAATTTAACCCGAGGCAAAGTCGCGGGTAATGCAGCTATATAGTATTTCAATGTTACATTCGATAGGTTCTATAATATAATATACGTTAGGTAGGTATATTATGTTACTCGTTTTCGACGAAATAATCGTCGAAAACGATTATTCCGACTGCAGATAGTTCGGTGGAAACGTCGTCGTTTCCAGTGGAATATCTGCAG
>NC_042493.1:78737873-78753467 GCF_005508785.2 Acyrthosiphon pisum
AATGACCCTCAGGTAGTATCTCTTTGGTTACAAAATCATCTAAACTCGTTTCAATTATGGTCAAACCGCTGGAAGATCAAAATAAATGAAGCCAAATCATCCTTCATCACGTTCTCTCTTAGACCAGGAGACTGCCCCTCTGTATTGTCCAATAATAACCAAATTCCTACCACTCCGACAATAAAATACCTAGGTTTGACCTTTGACAGGCGCCTATCATGGGCCCAACACCTTAAAATCAAAAGAAAAACAGTAAACTCCAGACTCCATTTAATCCGCCCACTTCTTAGATCTAAGATAACTTTAAATAATAAACTACTAATATACAAAGCCATCATCAGACCTGTTTGGTCCTATGGCATCCAGATTTGGGGCTCTGCCTAACCCTCCAACACGAGAACAATTCAGGCATTCCAGTCTATCTGTCTGAGGCAAATTGTCTCTGCTCCATGGTTTATCACAAATAATAATTTCCACAAAGATCTAAATATTCCGTCGCTATCACAACTAACAAAGTCCCACTACGTCTCCTTTCACTCCAAGTTAATCCAACACTCCAATCCATTAATTAAACGCCTATCTTCTCTAACAATCCCTGATAACCCCCAGAGACGTCTAAAACGCTCCTGGCCTAGAGACCTTCTAATTTAATCTGTCGGGTGACACTACTGAGTGCCCTCCCCTATCTGTCATTCTTGCTATGTAAAAATTACTTATTGTACTAATTTGTTGTATAGATTGTAATTATATTTTAATAATAAAAAAAAAATAATAAAAAAAAAAAAAAAGGTTCATTATTTATCAATTGATAAGATTTATTTCCATTGTATTAATAGCAAACAACTCAAAATTATTTAAAAACGGATTATATATTTTTTGATATTTATACAATTGTAATTATTTTACAAAATAAATTCTACTAAATTTAATTAAATTAGTGTAACCTTTTTTAATTATTGATATAAATTATAAGAACCTATTATAATATTATAATACTAGCTGCCCGACCTTCCTCCGGAAGAAATTATTTTTTTATAATTTAATTCAAAAACATATGATTATTTTTTGGCTATACAAATACCTATGAAATAATGTAATATAATTACATATTGTAGTTATTGTTATTGCTAATTTCTGAAAATTATATATCCTACATTTTTAATTCAACCACTGGAGTGCTAAATTTTATTCTTTTTATTATAGAATATACATATGGTAGAAAAAAATGTAACAACAAATTATTTGTTCAATGTATAATATATATTTCAAATGAAAAAATGCAAGTGCAAACAATAGATAAATAAATAAATAAATAAATAATTAATAATAATAATAATAGTAACAATAATAAATAAACAAACAAACAGGTTTCCTTCGTCTCCAAAATCAAGTTATATTCTTATATATATAGATTATTCAAGTTAATAATATTTTTTTGTACGTGGAACTGATGATAATTATATTTTAAGACGGCCGGCATTAAACTGAAAAAAATAATTAAATAAATAATTTATCAAAAACAAATACGGATGTTTTAAGGATTCTCATTATGTGTACAGCTGGTTGTAGCTTAAAAATATATACCTATAGGTTATATTGTTTTGTACATGGAACCGATTGATAATAATTATGTTTTAATACGGCTGGCATTAAGATAAATAATTCATAAAATAGTTTTATTGTAAACAAATACGGATGTTTTAATATAATTGAAAGGATAATAATACAATAATTAATATAATTATAATAATTAAAAGCACGCTACTCGTGCATTTGTTGTCTCCGTCTCACACACGTAAGACACAACAAATTATCATTCATTAGTTTCAATAGTGTACTGTTGGTTTTGATATTAGAGTGAATTGATCTATTATCAAACTTTTAGGTAACGTGTTTAAGCGTCAGCGATCTTGCAATATTTTACTTCTCAAGTGAGAATAGTGAGATATAAGTATTTTTAATTTGTAATATTTCACACGCGGTATAAGATGTTTTCGCAAAAAAACGATAGAGTATAGTGCGCTCATTTACGAACTTATTCAATGACACAAATATATGTATTTATAAGCACAGAACCATTAACCTTTCAAAAAGTATAGCACATCACTTCTCTTGCAAAAATCTATTTTCGAGGTTCTTATGTAATAGGTAAATTAACGAATTCCCAAATTTTACAAATACACGTTTTTTGTTAGGTAAGTATTAGTCTGTGGCAGCAACTCAAACGGCTTATCAAAAAAAAAAATTGCAATAATCACGGTCATGAATACTACCTATACCTATACCAATACATTATACACTATTACGTGGTATTAACCAATAATACATATTTATTACACAGTTCTAAATATTATACATAATTAATACATGTCACGTGACCAATCTTTTAATACAGAATATGGATTACTTAAAATTTTTATGTATACCTACGAGCGTAAACGTAGGTATTTGCACTATATTTTCGTAAGGTGTACCTACGCTAAATTGCCAAATAGTAAATGGGCATACACCGACACACCATAAACCCCCGTATTACTTCGGAAAGGTGAGATAATAATAAATGTATATATCATAAAAATATACTATGGATTTTTATTGTATAGCTCTGAATATTAGCAATATTCAAGTGCATTTATTAAAATGATAAACAACATTATTTATTGATTTGTATATTATATTTATTTTGAAAAAAGTACATTTATTTATTTTCATTTGTAGATATATAATTTTTAATTTTTTTCGGGGGAGGGGGGAGGATTGTTCAGTTTACGGAGAAACGTCAAAAATAAGTAATAGAGGGTGGCACGAAGAGAAACGTCCTAAATTCCGATTAACCTGATATATCACAGGTGGACGCGCTGCTAAACATAACCTTCAGGAATTAATTTATTTGGGCGACCTGGCCATCGCCCTCCACTCTTCATCATTAACAGTTTTGTGAATATATTAATTTCATTTTTTTTTTTTTTGTTTGATGGTTTACTAGCCGACATGGCAATGCTTTGATATTGATAGGGTTTTGTGATGTTGCAACTTCTTTTAAGTGTAACAAGCTGTGGAAGAAATGTCCTTATATAAGTGTAGGTATATTATATTATATTTTAATTTAGGTATAGCCATCCCGACTGGCATTGTCCGTGATATTAGCTTGAGATTATGCAAGCAGTATAATATCGGGAAGGCAATCTACCTGCAGTAGATCGCGAACCTCTTGTGGTGCGTATGTAAGTGTATAATTGAACTCTAAATGCAAAAACTCGGTCCACCGGAACCATGGTTCGAACTCGATACTTTCTGTATTAAAATACACAGGCTTATCGAATTAATAATAATTATTATTACTATTAAAACCACTAGCAACCATATTTTATAAACAAAAGTTTCCATCGCAAATCTCAAAATTCCTGTTTGAGAACCTCCTTGGTTTAGACCTCTTATTTACGTTTTTTTGCGACCAAATTTAGCCTATCCTTTTCCTCAAGGTCTATTCTTATCTCTGAACCAAATTTCATCGCAATCGGATAAACGGTTTTGGAATGCATAAATAGGACATTGCTATCTTTTAGCTTATCTTTATATGCTTTTATATCGACTTATGTGTTTAAGACTTTATAATAATTGTATAGACTTACAGGCATTGCGCTTTACCGACAACCATCATTTAACCATTATTATAAATAATTTAGTATAATTATTGTTGTACTTTATTGTGTCACGTGTAAGAACTATCAAATATTGCTACAGTTAGAATTGGTTGACCGTTGGACAGTGATGATCTTTAAAATGCATTAACATTATAATAATAAAATTAAAAACATTGTTGAGCGTGGTTAAACTAAAACCGTAATACCACATAACCATAACGAATATGAAATGTTATATTAGGTGTTACTATACGTATTATACAGTGCCGTAACGTGTCGCAACGTGCCGCAAAATTTAATAAGTAGACCTAAAACTTGAAAACACGTAATATCGTGATGGAATGGATAATAATTGTATTATAATAATGGAACACGGATCATTGAAAATACAAGTAATTTATTGTACATTTGTGAATATCACAATAAATTGTAATTTAAATATTCATTTCTCATGTGATAATATATAATAGCTAATTAATAATATTTATACTAACTATACCATAATAATGAAAATTAATTTTTAAAAAGTTTGTGGTGACAAAAATCGAAAATTAGAAATAAATAACACAATCAGAAATAGCCAAAAAAAATATTATGTAGATGTTTTTATTAAAAGTAAATATAATTATCATAGGATAAAATAAAATAAAATACGAAGATATAAACATATATGTATAAACAAGTACAAACATTTTAACCCGTAATACCTACTTTAAGAATAGTATTTAGTCATTTAAAAAATATAATGTATTTTAGATTCTGAGTGAAACGATGAATGTATTGATTTTACAATGATGTGTGTTTTTTATTTTTTTTTGTGTCTGTCATCGCCTATTAGGACAGTAAAAGTGCAGTAAAAGTTTCTTCAACAGTACCTCTTCTGATAGGAAAGTGAATCTAGTTGGTACTTTTGGCGGTCAAAAGTAAAATTTTTGCAACAGTTTTCAAAAGCGCCGTGAAAAACAAAAGAAAAATTAAGGAAAAACGGGATTTTTTACGCAAAATCTGTTTTCGAGAAAATTGATTTTGGTTTTTGGTGTAACTTTAAAACGAATGACTGTAGATACATGAAATGTTCACTGGTTGTTTATATTTCCATTTTCTATACATGATACATTTTTTAAAATATTTTGATTTGTTTTGAGCTGTTTACGGACAATTCCAGTTTCCAATTTAATTAGTTTTTTTTTTCTATGAATGTCAATAAAACTTTATTTGTTGAGTAAACATACTTGAAAATATAATACAAGGCTCCTAAGTATACTATTATATATCTATGATAGTACCACGGTTTGTTGTTGATATATATAAAATTAACTTATTAACTTAACTTTAACTTTTTAACTCGTTAATGCCCAGCCTTGTAGATAAGTATACCTATAGGTAATAGGTATGTCTAATACCTAGACTGACAAACCGTCTCCACTCAGAATCGTTTTTCTTATCCAGTGATATTATATCATTGAATTCAAATTTAAAACTATCCATTATACATTGACCCACTTGTAACCTACTGTACAGCAGAGCGACATACACTTACCCACCTTTTTAAAATTATATCACTTATTTTATATTAACCTACACATAAATTGAATAAAAATTACATTTTAAAAATTAATTTTCCTTTGTAATTTAGAGCAAGACAATTTTTAAGGAGCACAAATTTTTTAGTTGTACCACCGACGATTAAGTACACAAAATGTGCACATTCTATGAACCGTTCACCCTGTAAGATTAGTAAATATAGTTAATAGCTATTCTCTATAATTTATATCAAACGTATTATACCTATTATACATAGTATATTATAAAGCAGGGATGGGTAACTCAAAGTAACTAGCGGGCCACTTTTAAGTACTTTAAAATCTAGCGGGCCGCAGTGCATACGAAAATAATAGTATAATAAAATAGTAATTTGAAAATGTAGCGCGGGCCAGATAAAAAAGGTACGGGGGCCGCCAGTTGCCCATCCCTGTTATAAGTATAATCATGATCTATAATAAATAATATTACATAGGTACCTATACTTTAACATTGAACGCTTTATATAATACCCATATGATTCAAATAGTAAATATATCGATCGTTCAACGTAGTTTCATCCTCGTTATTATATTTTTATGGCACGGTTTTTTCTTTGTCTGTTACTTATTGAGTCTCAAATTCGAAAAATATTCTTAATGTCTCATTATAGGACAGACTGATGCAGCTGCCGTCTCTGTAGGGACCATTTTCAGGAATTATATTATACTTCAGTATAGTATATTATTATATTAATGTATATGGATGTGACATCGAAACTTTGTAATATCTCTATTGTTAAATCCCAGCCGACAGCTGCATTAATACAATAGTGCACGCAGCAGTTACCCTGTAAATATCAATTTATATAGACTTCGAACCAACACACGGGAAAAATATATAATATATATATAAATTGTGAATATACAGTCATAAAAGAGAGTCATGCTTGTTTTCACAACTCCCCATTTTTCGTAGATTTTTTTAAAAAATTCACAATATTTGTTGTTTTTCAACGTATTTTTCTAACCCTATATAAATCAAGCCTTTTTAAACTCACGGAAACCGTGCACTGATATCTCTTACCTAATACGAGTAGTTTTCTAAACTGTAAAAAAATATGTACAGCCAGACGACATATTGTTTTAGGAATGCATAAAGGGCATAGTTAGGTATAAACATTTTTTGTGTTTATGTTCTTATATATTGACTTATGGTGTTTAAGATTTTATAATAGTTGTATAGATTTATAGGCCACTTTACTACAGTTTGGATTTTTTTTATCGAATTGTTTATCATAATTATAAAGCTAAGCGTCTAGTTTTTATATTATATGACTTGAGTATATGTGTTCCTATATATACAGGGTGTTCCACGAGGATTTATCATAAATGTATAATCTGTTTTTTTTGTTAGACTCACAGAGACAAGGACTACATATATTTTATTTTTTAAATTAATTTAATTTAATTACATTTTTTAGTAAAAAAGTTAAAAAATGTAATTTTTTATTTTTGAAACAATTTAAGATAATTATCGACAATTTTCATTCACTAGTTTAAATAGTATGTTATAATATTAGAACTTTGTCTGTGCTTAAGCGTCGGCTATTTCGCAATATATAATTTTGTTGGGGCCAAAGAGGATATTAGTAAATTAATTCCGTTCTTTGGTATAAATAATTTTTATTGTTATTTTATTGAATAAACGTAGAATACATGTGTAATAATTATTATTGTAATATGTAAGTGCCGAGCGGTGTGTATCGCCCGATAGCTATGACGCTACTTACTCAGTGTCCACACACGGTGCGACGAAGTCGCCCGACCGTCGTTATCTAAATTATCTATCTACCTGCTGTGGTGATAATTTTATTAAATTGTCTTGACTCCAACAAATTTTCAAGTGAGATATGAGAATTTATTTTTAATTTTTAACATACCCATATCTCAAACGTCTAAATCACAGGTAGACACGCCGCATACATAATAACCTTCAGAGGTAAATTAATTAGGGCGACCTGACTATCGCCCTCCACTCTTCACCATTGACAGTTTTGTTAATAGATTAATTTCATAATTTTTACAGTTTTATGATTTATTTAAAGTGGTTAAGACTTTATAATAGTTGTATAGACTAACAGGCAATGCGTTTAATCAACAACTATCATTATTAAATAATGTGGTATATAATTATTGTTTTACTTTATTGTGTTGCGTGAAAGAACTATTAAATATCACCACAGTTAGGATTGGTTTAGCATAGGACAATGATGATATTACATTATTATAATTAAAAACATTATTAAGCGTGATCAAACTCAAACCGTCATTTTTATATCAAAATAATATAGGTTAACATCTAGTTATTATACATATATTATATTTGTGACATACACAATCACACAGACAATAATTGTATAGTACTATTTACCAAAATTTAACAGTAGAAGTATCAACCCAAAACGAATTCTATATCTTATATTAGGGTGTATAATGCATACACAGTGGCGTAAAGCTACGGTTTCCCTGCAGCGTCAAACAGTGGAACAGCACGGCCGCGTCAGACGCCGACCTACGTCCAGACCAGTAGTGACGCTAGACGCGGCGTCCAGACGCTACAGGGAAAACGTACCTTAATGGGGGCGCTAAACATTTTACGAAATGGAACCAAAACGTGAAAACGTGTAATATTGTGATGGAATGATTATTAATAATTATACTAATATTAATAATATTTTGATTCGTTTTGAGCTGTATATGGAAATTTTTTTTTTCAAATTTGTTTAATTTTTTTTTTCTTTAGGTCTTCATAGGTTTTTTCTATAAGTTCCTAAATGCCAATAAAACTTTGTTAAATGAAAAATACATTTATTTAAATCATCAGCTGCGATGAACATAGCTGTATTTAATTTATTTTTTTATATTATATTTAGCTAAGTATATAAATATAGGTAGGTATACATAATATTAATTAATCAAGTAGATATCAAAATTAAATTTATTTTGTATACCAGGTACCTACTGGCTACTAATATAGATTATAGTACCTACTACCTATGTATGTAAAAACAATTTATTATTTTGTTTTTACGATGAGTGTTCCGTATTTTTATTTAAAAACGCACCTTAACGCGAGCAGCCAGTTCGATTAGTTTGTTGAATAATATTATAATGAAAAAAACAGCAACTTATTTATCACTACAATTGTCTATTGTTTTCAATAAATGCTCTGTAATGGGTGAATTTCTTTCTACCTTTAAAAATCAATAATTATTCCTCTTTATAAGATTGGTGATATAAGAAGTTGTAATAATAATGTAACAATTCCGCTAACTTTGAGTATATCTAAGCAAATGAATATGTACGATGAATGGAATTTTCTTAATCTAATTTTTAAATTGAAAATTTCCACTGCGTCGTTTTCGTGAATGTGGCGATGTTCACTGGATTTACCATAACCATGGTCGTCCTGAGATTTAAATGAATGTACACAGTTACACTCCATCGGAGACGACCGGTGCATGAAATGGTACAGGTACCTACTTGTTGTGCACGAGTCTTGGGTATTTATTTACGTACAGGTAGTATACATAAAATAATGTTCAGTGTTAAAAATATTTTTCCCCCTGTATTTGATAACAAAACATACCATCACAGACACTCACTACCCACGTCCATATACCTAAATATTGTCTTTCAATCAGTCTGAACACGCAGGCGTCGTTAATGCAAGGCGACTTAGCGGCGCCGATCGAGCATTTATATAGGTACCCTTAGATACTCGATAACAATCGTTTTCTAAACTGTCAAAATAAAATATAGCCCGAAGGTTTTTTTTTCATTACGCGCACACAATTTATATAGTCGATCCTTGACTGAGGGGTAATTTTCAAATATAATTGTATGTACCTAAGGCTCTTTGTCGATCCGATCCTCTGTTGCCAGTACCCGCTGCGGCACAAGTATTCCTTATAATAATAACACCCAGACAGGCGACCATACAGTATCTTTAATCTTATCGAAGAACGAAAAAACACGGCCCATAAACACACACACACCCTGCGGCTTCTGCTTCTATTGAATATGTATAGTTATAATGCTTACCCATGGGACTCGTTGGATATTTTCGCTCTTACTTATTTATTATTTAGTGTTGAGTGTCGCACAGATAATATAGTTGACGGAGAGTTAGTTATTTTAATACCGACAACTAAAATGTGCATTAATAATAATATTATAATTATATATTTTGTTTAATAATATTATGTTTTACATTTACGGTAAAAACAATAATTACAACACCTGGCTTCCTCCGGCTAGCAATCAGCAGATCGATTAAACGATATGAAAATAAATCAAAATAAATAGAATAATTTGATATGAATAAAGAGAGATATTAATTTTTTATTCTAGGAATAAAAAATATTGGTTGGAAAAGTAGTGCTCGCTGCTCTGTATTTATGTTTAAATATATATACAGAATGATCCATTTAACGTAAGACACTTAATCGTTTAAACATCTACTTTTCGTATAATACGAAAGTCTAAATTGTATTTTTATTTTTGGGTTGAGTCGTATATGTTTTAGGTTTTTATATTGACTGTAGGGAAACGATTCACAGGTGAAGTATATTAATGTTTTAAAAAAAATCTTATTACATAGTTTCTAGACGTTAAAAACAACATTTGTATTTTATAATACCTATGTAATATGTAACTTGTAATGCTATATTTTTAATTGTTTATGTTTAAATCTTAACAAAACACAATTATTGTGGCCGTGTGGGTATAATATTAAATAAGTTTTAACGAACCAATTTGGGTAATACTCAAAACTGTTGTTCTAACCTTAATAATCTACTATAGCCAATAGGTACCTACTGCGAATCCATATTTTAGTATATTATTGAATTTAGTGCACAGTAAATAATATATCCAAAACGAATTTACTTTACTCTGTATTTTTTGTAACCTTCATTTTATGACGTATATTATTTTACATTCTGTGTGAATCAGCAGGTGTTTCCACGTTTACGTATCATTTTTAACGTTATAGAAACGAGCTGAGTATTGAATGCGTATCCTGATGTTTTCGAAATAAAAGTAAAAGACCCATAAATTCAAACCCCATGTGGTCCATGTGGTATCTTACCGAAAAAAAACATTATTTTAATTTATTCCAATTCATCTGGAACGAATTTACTTTTAGCCAGCGTTCGGTTTTTTTTTTTTTGGAAACAATGTAATCGTATCAACAATATATTTTAATGACATTTCACATTAATTTTATATAAGGAGATATGTGTATAATATTAGGAGATGTTTTTTCTACGAATCATCTTTTGTGTATTAAGGTACCTACGTTTTCCCTCCAACGTCTGGACGCGGCGTCTAGCGACACTACAGGTCTGACGTAGCCGTGCTGTTCTACTGTTTGACGCTGCATAATATTATATTTTGTTAAAATATTATTCAATAATATAAATACTTAAATTTCCGTCTTGATTATTCGAAATAAAAGTATAATACATACAAATTCAAACCCCATGTGGCATTTTAACAAAACAACATAATTCGATTTCATCTATACCTTAATTAATTTTACCTTAGCACAGCGTTCGGCTTTTTCTTGGTAACATTATTGTAATCGTATTAAATTAATAATATAATAATAATATATAATGATCCTATTTCACATTTGAATGCATAAGGAGTGGTGTTTGAATGGTTTTTTATATCAATCGTCCTTTATATATTACAATACTATGACGTTAAAAGTTAAAATTATTCAATAGTATAAATGTTGAAATTATTTCTATACTAGCTGAATAACCCGGCGTTGTCCGGGAAAAAGATTGTGATAAATTAACTCCTTTTGGGTGTAATTCGTTGTGCATATTGGTATGGAAGCAAAATCATATTATGGCCCGCGAGTTTCGTTTATGGTTATGCGAACAGTATATTATCATTTATCAGGTAGGAAATCTACCTAACCTGTGGTAGATTGCGGACTTAGCGAGGTGGCAGATAGAATATAGCCTATATTAGTACAGCTTTGTAGTTGAAAAAAAATTTGTATGCAGTGTACCTAAAATAGTATTTAAGTTATGGCTGATCATCCCGGATTTTTAGGAGTATTTAATATTTATATATTAATATATGTTTTTTTATTTTATTTTTATGGACAAACCAGAGTAATATTGTACCTAGCTTTGTGAAACATTATTTCCACTATTAAAACTATACGTAGACATGTACCTACATAGTCTTACTCTATGCAAAAGATTTTAAGCTTTGTTTTCTGTTTATTGCGGTCCGGACATATCGGGTGGCTTATATTTAAAAATAAAAATTAACACGCGTCTTACAGTTTTGATAAATAGCTTTTACATTTATTTAATTAGGTAAATATTAAATACGATGAACTATAGGCTACTACGGATTTGTATTATTCGCACTTGCATCCTAAGACGCTAAGTTATCGTCGTAATTCCATGAATTAATAAATCTATATAAATAACGAGATTGTTAAATTGAATCTCAAATGATCTTATCTTAATAAATTGTGTCCCGGAAAAAAAGGTAATAGGTAAGTTGAATCTTGGAAAAAAAGTACATGATACATTCAGTCCCGAAAATAAAATGTTAGTAAATAATAATATGTTCATTAAATTTTTTTTTGATATCTTATCATCTTTATTAGAAGTCAAATTTAATAATTATTATTATAAATTATTATATTATTTTATATTGCATAATATTATGCTCTAAATAAATATAATACAGTATAAAATATTTGTTCTCGGTATAGATTGTATAAATAACTAAAGAGCGACTAATATATACTATATTATTATGTATTAATGTGCTGTTCTTAATTCGTTAAAATACGTAGGATTTTAAAAATCAAATCAAAATTCGTGAAAAGCACCGGTGCGCGGTGGTAAACCACAACGATGTGTGTATGCGTAAAAACAGAAAATGGCCAACTTCGGAACTTCAGAAGGGTACAACTTACAACATAATGAGTTCTGCAAATTTTTTTTGTCCCATCGTTCCTATCTCGTTGAAATGCATGTTTCAAAAACAAAAAAAAAACAGAAAAACACGTGGAAACTAAAGTGAATTTGTTCCATTATTTAATCACACAAGTAATATTTTATAATTTTATATAAGTATATACCTATAATTTTTATTTTTAACACTTGACATCCACTTCTCCCTCTGCTAGCCAAAATGAGAGGCAGAATTTTACGAGTGCCCCATAAGTGCAAGAAGGGGGGCTTGGTAGGATTAGCCCACCCAGTTTTCGAACGTAATGCAATTCCCGAATCCGATATATAAATATTTTTTCTAAAAAAACACTCATCTATTAAACTATTTTCGAACGAACTATTTTTCTGTTCTAAGTTCGGTCTAAATATAAGTTTTTTTCGAAAAATCTACATGAGCTTAATTAATATTTTTCGTAATTTTTATCCTTTAACAAAAAATATTTAGGCTTACGTATTTTCTAATGAACAATTTATTTTATTCTAAAATTTGTTTCAGTAATTATATTTTATAAATAATTACAAATTATACTAAATAATTTTCCGGTTGTATGTTTTGATTATAATATATTTGAATGTCAGTCCTGTAAAGTATTTGAGTAAAAGTATTCAAATACTTTTTTAAGTATTGAATAACTTTTTAAATACTTTCAGCATGAAGTATTTTGAATGGTATTTTAAATACTTTTTTTTGTATTAAATACTTTTTGGTATTGAATACTTTGGTTTTTTATTTCGAACATTTTATTTCTATTCGAAATAATTGGTTGGAAAAATATTATTGTCAACTACAATAATGGAATAATAGTTTTATTTAATATTCCGTATTTCTGTGTTAGCCGAAGCCCAAAGGTTTGTGAAAACAAGATTTCTAAAAAAGTTATTGAATATTGAATAACAATATTACCTTTAAAACTATTAGATAACTATTAGATTACCTACTACCTATGTGGCTATGTGTTTATATTACGATAATTAGAAACCCACTTTAAAAACCAAAAGCATTTGAAAAGTATTTAAAATACTTTTTCAAAGTATTTGAGTAGTATTTGAAATACTTTACAATTAAAGTATTTAAGTAGTATCTTAAATACTTAAAATAAAATGTATTTGAGTATTTACTCAAGTACTTTTTAAAAGTATTCTTTACAGGACTGTTGAATGTACTATTAGGTACATTCGAAAATATAATAATTTTTCTGATAATTTAGGTTAAACATTTAATATTATCTCATTTAAAAATAAATGTTCCATCTCAATAATTGTATAACTTTATATTTTCTAAACAAACACTTTTCTTTTAAAACATTTTTGTACTTTCTATAATCTATGCGTTCATCCGTTCGATCTTGTGTTTTTGTATTAGATATCCATAAGTATAACATACCATATACGATAAACAAAAATTATTCATATTTCACCTTAAACATTGTCGAACGAAAAACAAACAGTTATTGTTGGCCGTTTGAAACATTTCGTATCGGAATTTGGTGCAGATTCTTTTTCAACCGACAACCAAGTGTTGTAGAGTGATGAAGAGCGCGGGCAACTTTTATCTTTCTGTGTTTGTTGTAGGTAGAGGCTCCAAAATTTCTGATCATATAGGCTAGACAATTATCTATGCAACAGCGTGCCTATATTTTAGATAACATAAATACAATAAAAGTTATTTGCTTCTAAACATTTGGTTTTTTGGTTTTTTCCATTGGCTTATAAAAAATGATTGTATAGTGCTATTAATAAAAAGCATATTGTTGCACAAATAAAGTTCTTCTTTATGTGTTGTGAAAATTTGGTAGTTCACAACAAATATGGTGCGAGAAAAGTTGTCCCGCGCAAAACAGTTTTTGCTATGTTGTACAACATATTTTGTAAGACGGAGACAACACTTGCGGGACGCGGGTGTGACGTCCTCTTCACATCTTAACATGGTGTCATAAATATTAACATAATGCAATTTCTTGTATATAGGTACCATGTATACCTAGGTTGCATTGAATTGAGAACTTGAATGAATGCGCCGATATTGTACCAATGTAATGTAAAATATTATAACAAATAGCTGAAATAAGAAAGCACCTATACCTATAATGAAATGATGTATAATGCAATGTTTTAAATTGTATTTGTAAAATTGGAAATATATTACGCTGACAAAAATGTCGTCATGATATAAAACTCCCATGATATCATTCTAATATCATTAATATATTATCGTTACAAAATATTATAAAAAATATAATGAAGAGACATTTATTTCGACCGTTCCATCACAATCCTCGGTAGTATAGTGGTAAGTATCCCCGCCTGTCACGCGGGAGACCGGGGTTCGATTCCCCGCCGGGGAGGAAAATTTTTTGCTAGTTAATAAAGTACGCTCTTTTTTTATTAAAAACCGCCGTTATTTTTATTCTCAATATCTTTTCCGATAAGGAAGAGAACCTCGTACTTTGTGTGGCCAAAGAAGGGATTTTGTAATTTGTAAAACTAATCGTAAATTCATAATAATTTTTATGAGCGTTTTAAGTTGAAATAAATAAATCCTTAATAGCTACATTACAGCTATAAGTCTTATTTATTATTAATTATTAGTTATGACTTTTTGTTGTTATTTAATATATTATTGTATTACTGTATCGCATGAATGAATAGTATGTAAAAATGTAATGTGTATAATATATATTGTATAGTATATCAGTGGTGATGAAAAATTTAATTTAATTTATCTTATTTTCTTAAAATCGGCAGAGCTGGTTAATATAAAACTAAGATGGTGGGCATTATGTAAAAAAAATAAGTGCCCTCATATCAATTTAATTAATTCACCACGACAATGTAGTATTTTTAATATACTATAGGGAAAATATAGAAAACAAGTAATTACTATTTAAATATAAATAATACCTAATTACTAAATTCCTTATCTATTTTAAAGATGTTTCTAAAGGAGCCTGAAATCAGAATTAATTGTTGAATGAGCTAATGGGTATCTGTCGGCTATTTACAATTTTAGTATGCCATAAAATGTAGGTCTAGTTGCACCTGTGATTTGTAGACATAAAACATATAATAATACATTAATACATTATACGATTCACATTCAACGTGCGTAATAAAAATCGTAAATACAACTCTACTGTTACTTTTTAATTATCTAAATGAATTTTTCTTCGTCTTCTATGGCTCTATGCAAGCAAATACAATCTACCTACGACCGCTGAAACCGTTTGGCGCGGACGCGACCACAACACCGCATTTGTATAATTTGCAAATTTCTAAATGTGATGATAATATCACCAATTACCTAAATATTTACAGATTTTTTTACTTCTTACCCCTAACTATAATAAATTATTTTACTAATATGAATTCCAT
>NC_042493.1:78753567-78760711 GCF_005508785.2 Acyrthosiphon pisum
TAAAAAATTTAACTTTTCTCTCGAGTATAAAATGCTAGCTCGTTATTTTATTTATATACTAGACATTATTTATATATTATTACAACTGAAAAAACACGACTTTCGTTGTGCAACTTCCTGGCATTATATCGACAACAACATTCGCGCCAAAAGTGTGTAATAGGTTTTTACGTGCATTCTCAGTAATGAATACCAATAAATCGTAACCTATATTTCTTTTTAATATTTTCAGATATCTTAAAAATATTTTAGCTGGTAAAGCTGAAAAAATGCTGGTAAGTTAATAACCACTATGCAGAACAGTATGTGTATTTGTATGCCGTCATTCAGTAGGTCACTGTAATGGATTTGTTGAATTTGAATTCAATGATAAATCGTTGTATCAACATGAAAGACGATTCTGTGTGGCGACGGTCTGTCAGCCAATATTTTTAAGGATAGTTTATATTTATTACTTACGTTTATCTACTATGAATAATTTATTTCAATGGTTTTTGCCAAAAACATCGAAAATATAATATTATAAACAATCAAAATGATTATTTTTTGTTTAAATATCAAATTTAGAACTTCAATTAATACCTATAAAAAAAAATAGTGCACATGAATCTACCTATTGGCTATTATCGATATTTTTAGAATACTATGAGATCATCTTATGACCTTGTATTACTTAAATGTTCAAGTTTTTTGACAAATTAGTAATACATGTATTATCAATATATTTGATGATAACATAATATTATAGAATATAATGTAATATAATATAATATTTATCGATTTTATACGAAATCAATACATATTTAATCGCTTTGCGTAGAATCTAAAATTAAAAATTTTCTTTGAGTATATAAAACGGTAATTTAAGTAATATTGAAATGTATTAAGTTTCTACTATACATTTTTTTTGAATAATGAAAAAATAACTAAAATGGTTTTGAGGAGATATCGCGTTATTATACGTTTGAATATATTTTTCATCAATTTTGAACTTAAAACGCGCATAAAAAATGTTTGTTGTTTTGCGCTTATTATTTTTTCAAACTCCAGTTAGAACATATTTTAAATAACCTTGACTTAAATTTTTAAAATAAATATGTAAAGAATTTTTACCTATAAAAATACAATATATATCAAATTTTTGGTGTATTGACGATTCAAACCTTATAAACAATGAATGTCGATTTAAACTTAGCTTTTTTTTTTGCTCCAGTAAAAATAATTTGTGAGAAATCTTGTGTTACATTCTCAAACCATGGGTAATAAAAATTAAATATTGTATGTATTTTTGACAAAATAAATAATAAAATAAATGTCTCAACAAATTCAAAATATTTAGAAAAAGGTTTTATGTCTAGAAAAATGTAATATTTGATGAAAATATTAAGATGCTAAGATTATTCTCATATTTGAATAATTTCGACAAAATCTATTTTGCCAAAAATTGATTTTTCTAACTTTTTGTTAGTTTTTTCTAAACATTACTGGGAATATTCTAACTTACGTATACCACCAAAGTACCTACTAGATCAAATTTTCTACTAGAAACATTATTTGGATGTATTAAAATATATACCTACATTTATTTTTGAGATAATTTTTTTATATTATTAAAATATATGATTTGGTTTTAAATCCCCCCCGAAAATTTGTTACAGCTGTCGCCTTGCATACGGAGAAAAATTTTATAGGCAACGATTAACTAATTTTACTAAGTAATTACATACCTATATATATATATATTTGTATTATATACATTACTACCTATTGTATTTCTGATATTTTAGTAATTCATTTTGTTTTGAGTATATTATGCTATTGCCTATTAGTAACTAATAAATTAATTTATTTTTAACGAAAACATCGCATTTTTTAGAATATTATAATAGTATATTTTTATAATTTATTTATGTTTTAGCTTTTGAGTTAGTTTGGACACGCAAAAATGACTTTTTTTTATAAAATTATGTTCTGTAGCTATTGGCGGATCGTACCTATAGGTACAAGTTAAACCATAAATATGATAATATTCAAACATTTAGTTTATACATGAATAATACTATTACAGTATAACTTAAAAGTACTGGTACAGACGTACAGTTGTTTTTAATTTTCTAAAAGTATTAATTTTGGACTTGCCCCATTTATAAATAATTGATTAATTTCATTATTTTGATTAATTATTAAATGCTTTCATATGTTGTGCTGTTTTTAGGCTGTACATCCTCTTCCTTATTAATAAGTAATAATAAAGCATAATAAATTATACAACCAATTTATCAATTGGTATAAAAGTGGTACATAATATTTATACTGAATATAAAGCAAAGAAGTAAAAAATATACAAACAGTTGAAAAACGAGGTGATAGCCAGTACTTCGGCATGCCGTGTACATCCGGTTACCAAGAACAGAAATATAAAAATTGAAAGTAATAATATTATTATGTAAAAAAATTATTTTAATTTATAAAAAAAGTGCAAAAATTTTTCCTCCCCGGCGGGGAATCGAACCCCGGTCTCCCGCGTGACAGGCGGGGATACTTACCACTATACTACCGAGGATTGTGACAGAAAGGTTGAATTTACTCTCTTTTCATTATCATCTTGTAACATAATATGTACTGATATTACGTATCTACCTACTAAGAAAAATACGGAAAATGTAGAATGTCTATCATAATAATATAACCGTCGACCTTCCAATCCTTTATACTCATTATGGGTAATATTAAAATATGTACTGTTTTTATTTATTTGTAATAATGGAATTAGTTTATTAAAAGTGCGGTATGTATGGACTTGCGTATGGCATGGCGCCGCTGTTTTCTCTGTGCAATTTTATTTTATTAATTTACCATGACTTTCGAAATTGTTAGTCTGTAACTCTGAAACTACTTGTTAGAAAAAATTCAAGGGCGATACCTACCTATACCGGAATTAATTTTATACTGTAGAAACAGACAACAGTGAACTGCTTGTAAATTGTAATATTAAACATCCGTTTTTGATGACAAAGAAATCGTATCTATTACGAGAACAAATAATTGGTTTTTAAGACATATAGGTAGGTATTATTATTATACCTACCTAATCGTTGAAATAAATGTACAATATGTCCGTGCTGAATATGATGTTACTTAAAAGACGACAAGAGCGATAACTATTAGATTTTATACTCCGCATAGGTAGGTATCTTGTACCCGGTGATCGACTTGGCAAAATAATGTAAAACTCGGTTAACTTTAAAAAAAGAGCGTCCTCATCACTTGTTAAACGTTATTGAGCCGTGGGGGCATAGCCCTCCAAACCCCCTAATTACCCCTCTTTAAATCATATAAAAATATTTATAAAAAATCAATAATAAAAAAAAAAATACAAGTTAATATACATAATGTCATACTATTACATTAGTACCTACCTATTATAATTTATAAATCGACGGCTATGAATTGACCCATAAGACAAATTGTGTTGGTATCTCCCGCATTTCGATAAAAATGCAGAATGATAAAGTGGCCCGTGGCGTTCCCCTCAATAATAATAGGTAGTTGGGGAACCTATATTTTAAAAATGCTGAAATATTAGTTGGGGTACTCCATCCTCCTGTGCCCCCCATACAACACTTTTATCATAATCTCCGATCTCGGTTCACTGGATCTGAAAGTTATAAATAACATACAAATTAGGTAGGTAGGTATATTAAATACTAATAGTGAGGTATATAGTCTCTATTTAGACTATAGAGGTAGACAGGTAGTATATACAATATATCTAATTCAACTATTTGGTCTATTCGAGACCATTCGGCGAACCGTTGGTGATAAATTAGATTACGAACAAACGCTGATGGCAACGATAATAATAATAATAATAATAATATTATGCTATAATATTAAGTTATCGTAACCGCGATTTAGGGGACCCGAGCGATTAGACGACAAGCACACAAGTAAATTGAGTTGTCTATCAATAAAATTCGCAGGCGTCGCATGGTAGTTAGAAAAAAAATATATAATAAACGTTTGCAGTGGCGTATTTAGGTTTTTGTCATGGGGGGAGGGGGGGATATGATTTTATCCAGTAGTCACGCTTTTGAAGCTAGAGGCTTTAAGTTATGACTCCGAATAATTTTGCGTATCATATACAGGACCCATCGATCCCCTTGGTTCCCTCCCCCCAAAATATGTTACTGATTGTTTGCTTATTTTAGCAGTAGACCTGAAGAATAATATCAGACGTTACGTTGGAGCACATTTTAAGGAGTAATAATTAGGCATTTTATACGGCGTTTATATAAATTATTTTGACTGTGGAATAAACGAATTTATTTAGTATGTGCATTGATTTTATATTTTTATAATATAATCAATAGTACGTAATCAATATGACGTGTGTAAAACCGTTAAGGCGCCAAAATACGTGTATTATAATTATACTTGTATAATACAATAATTTGTCTTATATAATACATAAACTTATTTACGAGCTAAAAGACATCCACTTATGTAAGACGCTATAAATATTTAATACTTATAAAATACTATTTAAATTATTTCACGAAAATGGATGAGTATATAAACTCATGCAGTCGTATTATGTAATTTTTAAAGGTATTACATATTATATTCTATTAGAAAAAAAACATCTTCTTAATATTAAGTACCTATTGTATTGTATCATAGAATATGAAATTTTATTTTTAAACGAAAGCATATTTTAATTTACATTAAAAGTCATATACGATAGTACGAATAACGGGAATCAATGAATAATTACTGATCAGTTCGAACATATTAATTAATTTTATGAATCGGACTATTATCTAAATATTTTAAATAATGCAAAATTGTTACAAAAAAAATTATTTTTGATAAGAATTAACACGTTATTAGGTAGGGCCTTTCAACAATATACAATTTGGTGCCTAGAATGGTATCCATAATATTTTTGTTACAAATATATTAAAACATAAAAAAAAATAGGTACCCCAGGTATTAATAATTGTTTATAAGTATAAAATAAAATAATTTATAATTTATAAACAACTTTGAATCAAATTTAAAACATTCCTTAATTTTGTCTTTATACCTAGAGAAATATAAAATTATATTTTTGGGTGTGTAAAAAAAGTTAATAAATAAATTGTGCTATACTGAATAGCTAATAAATAATTATATCCAATATTAACTATTTATGGCAAAAAATCAACAAAAAAAAAACCACGACAATAAAAACCAAATTATGTATTTTGATAGTATACCTGATTTACCTAAATGTCATATTTTATTAGAAATATTTCTTATTACAAATTCAGATCAATAATAATATTGGTACTTAATTATACTAATAACATTTATATTTGTCTTAATTTTTAAGTTCCACTTAAAAAATTACAAAAAAAAAACAGGTAATTCAATCTGCTGTATTAATATTTAATAGATGTCAAAAGTACCTCGTCATTGAGCAGTATAATGATTTTGATTAAAGACGGTCTGTCAGCCTGTATTACTATTTCCTAAGAAATAAGGATATATTTTTAGTAGAATATAATAATATATATATATATATATAATATATTATTGATATTAAAAAACTTGCAAGTAGCTTATTTATTTTAGATTCCGAGTAGAATTAAGGATTTTAAGTTTATCGGAAAGTTAAAAAATATTTATGAGAGTTTGAAGTTAAAATTTTTTTTTCATTGGATATTCAGCCGTAAATAAATTAATGCTCATCGAACGATTTTGTTGTAAGTAATTAAAAAACGAATAACCGTAGACACTTGAAATTTTTACGAAAAATTGTTTTTATTATTTTTTATATTTCAAATTATTTTGAAGGAACTTAAATTATATATACATTGAAAATATCAAAACCGTTTTGATATATTTTATTGATGGGTTTTTATTGATATCAATAATATTTATCGTGTATGGGACGCTTTACTCGTATACTAGGCATACATTTTATACTGCATTACTGCAATACTGTCTGTATGCGAGTATGTGACGACAATTTGTTAGACTTTTATGTATAGCCCCCAAAACATTTTTCTGTTAACTTCATACATACATAGCTACACAAGTAAAAATATATGTACTAATATAACTTATAAGAATACCTATGACAAGGCCACATATATAACAATTATTTAATTATTTTTCTTTTAGTGGAGTATTTTATGGTAAATTGTTATCAAATGTTATCCGTTCTACTAATGATTAAATGTACTAATAGTTGCTTAAAAAAGTGCTTAAAAATTACAAAAATACTAAAAAGGAATCCCGGAAAAAATCCTAAATGCTAATATAAACAGAGAATTAGTAAAATCACTGAATATAAAATACTATCTAATTGCTGTGTTATCAATATTCTAATGATTATATATAAATTTATTTTATTTTTTCTATTTTACATAGTGTACCGCTGTACCAGGGCTTTCAAACGTTATAATAACGTTATATTTGACAATAAAAACTATTGAAATTTGTAAACGTAATTATAACGGAAAGCGATTATCAAAAATAATTAAATACCGGCTACTGCAAAACAAAACATAACAATTAACAAAATAATATAATATTATATATTATCATAATACGATACATACCTAATGGCTAATCAAATAAAAAAAAAATAATATAAAAATAAAACATTAGGTAATAGGTATTTAAAAAGTTCCTGGTCGGCGCTACTGCTGAATGCCTAAACCCATAAACGTTACCTCTCGTTAATAACCTTGTATCGAATTTACCCATTGTAAAAATTGTACTGTAAGTAGAATGTTTAATAAATAAAAACAAAACGTACCTTTTATATGATTTAAGAATGAAACAGATTTTGGGTAGAACAAATAAAGTAATGTTTTAAATTGTATTTGTAAAATTGGAAATATATTACGCTGACAAAAATGTCGTCGTGATATAAAGCTCCCATGATATCATTCTAATATCATTAATATATTATCGTTACAAAATATTATAAAAAATATAACGAAGAGACATTTATTTCAACGATTTCATCACAATCCTCGGTAGTATAGTGGTAAGTATCCCCGCCTGTCACGCGGGAGACCGGGGTTCGATTCCCCGCCGGGGAGGAAAAATTTTTGCACTTTTTTTTAAAACATTTTATATTTTCTTT
>NC_042493.1:78761744-78768754 GCF_005508785.2 Acyrthosiphon pisum
TTTTATGTTTTCTATTCGCAGTAGCCGGATGTACAGGGCATGCCTAAGTATCGGCTATCACCATCGTTATTCGCCTGTCTGTATATTTGTTGATATATTTTTTTTTTTTTATTTGAGTAATAAAATTACTACTGTTTAATGCATAACAATGCAACAATATATAAATATTATATTTATCATTTCACATACGATTAAAGATAAATAAGCCAGCTATACCTGTCCAATTTTTTATTTGTATAAACGAACTTACATATTATTACGATATAATAAATTATATATAAGATAAATTTAAGTTTTTCTCGTTACATAATACATGTTTATGACGACCAAGCAATTCTGGTGCATATGACGAGTTACGACGTGCTTCTATTTAGTATTCAGTTTCAGTTGTGAATTATGATATATATTTTTTCAGCGTACCTCTTTATCTAAACTACATTAAAAGTAATTTGAGTTATGACGTCAACATTTTGCCATTCTCGTTGGTCTAATTCGAAATCTCGAAAACGAATAACTTAAATGACAAATCACCTATATTTATTTATGAACGGGCTGGAGCCCAATAGTACAATACAACATTTTGATAATTAATTTGAACAAAATAATAAAAAGTTACATAAGAAAACGCCAAACAATATGATAGAACAAAATACAAAAGGCAAATATATAAAAACAAAATAAAAATATTAACAAAAAATGAACAAAAAGTAAAAAATAGGAAATATTTTATTTTATTACATGGATAAATATTAAATATTAATATTATGTTAATTATTATACTACTAATAAGAATAATATTTGAATGTAGGTATAATATCACTATAAAATTAAAAAATAAAGCTACATATGATAGCAAGGACAGCAAAGACATAAAATGTGGTACTTCTTCATTGCAGACTCGTATGCAATATGTTTTTTTTTAATTAGAGATGAGACTAATCGTTCACTTAATATGTGGACTAGTTCGTACCTAGTTTATTAAATGTTGATAAATCTACTAGAAATGGAATTTATAAGAATGCATATTATTAATTATAAAAGCTGGTACGTTAATACTTAATAACATAATACTCTCGTTTTACTGTTTTATAGGTATATGCAAATAAAACTGAATTTAAAATGTATATTTGGAAGTATTATTTAAATTAATATATTTGAATTATTTATTAACTGTTATTATAATATTATTGATTTATTCAGGATTTTATTTTATATTATTTAAATTAATTTAATATCTTGTTAATTTGAATAACACATTTATTATTCAAAATATAACAAATTAATAACAAACGTGATAATTATATTATATAGGTACAACATATTGAAAATCAGCACCAAAAATAAAATTATTACGAAAGCATTTCGACTTGTACCTATACTATAAAGTATAAATATTAGAGTAACAGAAGACGTCAAATCGTCAAAAGTTTTCTCGATTACAAAAACAATCTTCATGGTATACTTAGTAACGTCTAAGTATTATATGTGGTTGCGGCCGTTGATTTATTTTGAAAATCTACACAAAAATCCACGTTTTCCATGAAAATTTCGTCGAGGGGCCATCAAAAGCTGATGTCTGGCCGGCAAAAATCTATACCCGACCTTCGAATGTCCACGTGTGTATTCAAAAAGACTACGTCGATGAACAAATGTTCTCACGTGCCCCTCGGTTGTCAACCCATGTCCAACCGTCAAAGGTTTCAGGAAGACAATTATCGCGTCTATCTGGGCCGTCTGCGTGGTATAGTCAGACGTGGTGTAGATTTTTTTCGAACCTCTGTTTGACTTGTGCTAAACACGACCTGTCTACTTTCGTGGTTCACCGATAGCTTTTTCAGCGACGAATTTTGCAGAGGTTCTGATGTCGTCAACTTTGGCAGCTGGATACGAACCGACAACCGAAGGGAACGCGAGGACTTTCGCTCATCGACCGTAGTCTTTTAAACACGCATCGACAATCATAGACGGCCGCTCGTGTATATTTTTGTCGGTCAGACGTTAGCTTTCGTTGACCCCTCGACGAACTTGGTACGGCAAACATAGACTTTCGTACTTTGGATGACAAATATTCACGTTGGCCGCTCGACGAATTTTGCACGGTAAATGTAGACTTTTGCTGGCCGAAGGTTGTCTGGTAATATTATGTTGATTTGTTATCATGTCTAGAACGTATAATAACGCGTTATTACATAATAATTTACATAATATTGGATTTATATGAACTACAAAAATATGACAATAATATCATATTATGTGTGGTAAAAAAAAGATTAAACGTGTAGGCACCTATGGGTTGGACAAGTTACAGTCAATTTGTTCAAAATTATAATATCACCTCGAAAAATGTTAAACTATAGGTAATTTTTTGCAGTAATACGACCAAATATTCATATTTCATATTAAAGTCGTAAATGCTGTAAAACTAATATAAATGTCAAACTATTGTATCCGCACGCGCTCTGATTAGGAAATAGCACGAGCAAAATACTAGCTTCGATAGCCGCGTTCTAACTATTGGGTCGTATTTAATAGGTACCAGAATTCGACGCTTGTGTTGTTTTCAAAGTATAATATACTAAATATTATTTACTTTGAAATGGAACACGGTGGAGTCGTCACTGATGGTTGGCCCGCAGAACAATGTTCCTTATTGAGTATACGCACTACGATTGTAACCCAATTATAGTGAGAAAACATGTCATCCAGTGTTAAAATAGTAACCGCAAGTTGGGCTAGTAATCGTCGATTTGGTGTACGAAACTTACTTTAAAAAACGCAAACACGATGACAATCTGATAAATTTATTGGAAAATCAGTCGGACCGGCTTCACTCGAAGATAAAGGGACCGGTCAAAAAGTTCGCGCAGTTATTCATGAATTCGAGTTGTCCATAATAATTATAATATAGAAAAATCCTAAGACCGGGAAAAAGTTCGAGGTATTGACGATTTCAAGTTGAAAACGTTAACAAAGTTCGACTGTATTATAGTTATAAAGAGTATATGAACGCAATCTTTCGAAAATAGGAAAAACAAAATTCCGATTAACTTACTTTCCAACGAGTGTTTTGCTGCTGTCGCGGACGTCTGAGTTGGCGGCCACGTCCCCGACGCCGAAATAGTTGTATTACCGAGCACAGCCACAACGATCCAATCCAATTTAGACGATGGCGAAACTGATTATAAAAATTTTCTGCAATGTGAGTAATAAATATCAGTAAATAAGTATAGCGTGTAAATGTCTGACGAACCGTCGTAGATGCTCAAATGGCCATTGGACAATATTAACTAGGTCTATATTAACTAGTATTACCTTATTTAGTTATTTATGTTGACATCTAGATGACCGAAAACGATTGTTAGGGAAATAATATAACACGAACACCTGGAGACCACATAATATTGACTAATTTCATATTATAATAAAAATTATTGGTACCTGTAGTAAAATTATAAAACGAATATAACAAAAAATGAATTTTACATTCACGTATTTGAACAATGCGGTATTGGCGTGGAGAATGAATTCTCCGTATCAACCCCCTCCCCCCACATAACTAATTCAGATGCGCCACTACATTGCAATGAATTGCGAATCCGTAAAAAAATTGTGTTAAAATTTATAAATTTGAAAATATTAATAAAAAATTATAGTTGGTCATAAATGTTCAGTAATCGTCGCCCTTCGCGTGGTGCCGCGTCATCGAACAGTGCAAACTCGTTGTCGCGGTTGATTTTTAGGTGACGGTTTGTTTATTTCTTGTGGGATATTGTCTAAAATATATGAGTATCAATAATATTGTCATTATGTCATATAATTTTTTTTCAACGTCTCTCCGATCTATAGACTTATGCCTTGCCACTGATGTGACTAAAGTTATGCATATTTATTTATTTTGTGACTATAAGTTTGTAGGCAATAAGTATATAGTTATTAATTATTATACTATAATTATAAATATAAGTTATCACTTATAAGCTTCTACTTGCTAACTAGTAAATAAAATTACAAAATAATGCTAAGCATAAAACACGGTAATTATTTCGTCCTAAATATTATTTAACAATAAAATGAATACCTTTGCAATTTTACATATTTAAAGAAAACGTTATTTAAATATTAACTTTGATATTCATTTGTCTATTTAATACAAATAACTATTACTTATTATTTATTAGTACAAACAATATCGACTGTTAAATCCACATTAGTCTTTAGTAGATACTTTTTTTAAACATAAAATATTAATACTTAAGTAAATAATATCATTCCTTAATATTTGTTTTATTTATTGAATTAGTTACTTAGAAAGTATTTTGTCCATAGTTTAAAATCAAAGGTGGACTTTATTATTTTACTGCATAAACGTAGCGTGACTTATTTTATTAGTTAGCCAATACGGCCCAGATAATTTTTATACCAAGTTAAGTGCCTGATTTTGAATCATTATAACGCCTGGATAAGAAATAAATTATTATTCCCCATTATATTGGCCATTACCGATTTGTTCGATGAGTTGCCTATGGTATGCCCCTTATAACTCGATATAGATTAAAATAAGAAACAAATCTACGTAGGGCCCTAAATTTGATAACTGGTTAAATTACTTAAATAAAAAAACAACAGAGTAAAATGGATTAATCTGAACGTACAATTTGCCGTGTTAATGTTAGTAAAACTTGTAAACATTAATTAAAATCTGACCATTTAATGAATTATTAGTAATTAGTAAACACGGGGTAAAACCAATACGGGGGCAAAACCGATATTGCTTACCACGCATTATTCTATTGATGAAAATTATCAGTTTTTAATTTATTTCATTCCTTTATTTGTTTCCTCATGAAACATGTTGGTATCACTGATAACATCAACAGCAACGTTTTGGTTTGAATTGTTTCGATACGATTACGAACATTTTAAAGTTAATTACTATTATAATTACATATTTTGAATTTAAAATTTAACAATGATAGAACTAACCTACAATTATCATACTCATCTAGTATGAATCTACAACTTGTAAAGACTGTTTTGCAATTACTAGCCTATTTTTATCTAATAATATTGTGTAAGTTATTAACAATTTCGTAAAAATTATACTTAGGAGCAAAACCGATTAGGCAAAACCGATTGTTAATAAGTTTTTATTATGCTTGATCATTGATATCTATTTATTTTAGGTTAGGATTAGGATTAAGTACACGCCGTACACCAACCTAATAATAAATTATTTTATTTTATTTTATTAAGAAAAACTTGTGTAGTTAAAATTTGTTTTTATTTTGGTTTTATTGAATATTAATTAAGTTATAAATGCCTTATAATACATAGGTAATTTATGAAACCTATTTATTACTATAGTTACAATACTTAAATACAATGGTTATTTGTATTTGGTTTAGTAAGTTCTATTAATTGTTTCAGTCAGTTTTGCTCCGTGTTCCCCTATGTATAATGTATATGCACTAACAATTCATATACAGTTTCAACATTACTAATAAAGTTATCAAAAACAGTTAAAATATTCACTATTCTAGTCATTAATCATTCAAATTTTGGCTATTGTCTCTCATGATTTCACAAAATTGACTTTGGTTTTTAGTTTAACCTTAAAACAAATGACCGTAGATACATGCAATTTTCACTGGTTGTTTATATTTCCATTTTATATATATGATAAAATTTTCAAAATATTTTAATTTGTTTTGAACTGTTTAGGGACATTTTCAGTTTCCAATTTTATTAGGTTTTTTTTCTATGAATGAACTTTATTTATTGAGTAAAAATACTTGAACATTTGATACAAGCCTCCTACTATATTGTTACATTGACATTTGAAAATTTTTAAAAACCCTTAGTCACAGTTTTTTTTTATTAGTATTTAAAGTTCAAAAATTTACAAAATATGGAAAAATCACAAAAATTAGCAAATTATTTTGAGTTAAGAATTCATAAAAATTTTTCTTTTTAAATTTAAGATTTTAAAATGTAATACAAGATTCCTTATAAGATTATTTACCTTTATCAAAAAAAAAAAAAATGGTTATAAAAAAGTCAAATTAAATTTTTTGAGCGTTTGAAATCCAAATGTTTACAACATTGGATATTCACTCTATTTCTCATGTAGCGATTTTATAATTTTGTTGTAATTCAAAAACGAATAACTGTAGATACATGAAAATTTCACTGAATGTTTATATTAGAATTTTCTATACATGATAAAATTTTGAAAATAATTTGACTTGTTTTGAGCTATTAACGGACAATTTCATATTTAAATTTATTTAGTTTTTTTTTCTATAAATATCAATAATGTTTTATCTATTCGGCCAAAAAGTGTAAGAAATTAATACAAGGCTCCTGATATATTGTTACAATAGCAGTTGAAAAATATTAAAAATACATAGGCACAATTTTTTTTTATGCACTTAAAATTCAAATATTGACAACATTTATCAAATTTAAAATTTAATAATTATTTTGTAGTTAAAATTTATAAAACGTTTAACTTTTATATCTAAGGATTGAAAATTTAAAACAAGATTTCACGTAAGTAGTTAATTATGTTATCAAAAAATCTAAAAAATACATAATCACAGTTTATTTTTATAGTCATTTTAAGTTCAAATTTGGACAAAATTACATATTATTAAAAAACCTAGAATAACTATTTTAGTTATTTTGTTGTGATTGTATAATATTATTCGTGGGTATTATACAGTGACCCACTTGTAACCTACTGTACAGCAGAGCGACTTACCCATCTTTTTTCTATGGATGTCAATAAAACTTTATTTGTTGAGTAAAAATGCATGAAAATTTAATACAATCAGGAGCCGTATTGTTACAATGACATTTGAAAAATATCAAAAATCCATAGTTACATTTTTTTTTTATAAGTATTTAAAGTTCAAATTTTGACATTTTTTTTTTTGATAAAGGTAGATTATCCTATAAGGAATCTTGTATTACATTTTAAAATCTTAGTTCCAAAAAGACAAATTTTT
>NC_042493.1:78769042-78791174 GCF_005508785.2 Acyrthosiphon pisum
AACTACTGGAAAATTTTACTTTTGACCCCCCCAAAGTACCAACTAGATTCACTTTCCTATCAGAAAAGATACTGTTGAAGAAAATCGAAGCACTTCTACTATGTAAAAGGTGATGACAGACACAAAAAAAAAAAAAACACACATCATTGTAAAATCAATACATTCATCGTTCCACTCAGAATCTTAAATATCTATAAGAATGTCAAATTAAATTTTTATGAACGTTTAAATTTCATATTTTTATAACTTTGGATATTCATTCGATATCTCATGTAGCGATTTTCTTATTTTGTTGTAATTTAAAAACGAATTTATTTGAATAAATTATTTATTTTTTTTTTATATAGATTATACACAATGGTTTTTAATAAACAATTTAAAAATAAAATAATAACAAGGGGAATGTGGGTAACCGTAACCTTTCAGCTATACAGTCGGTATCGAGTGTATCTATAGCCATTGAGGAGTAAATCACTATAATGTATACTGTGTTCAATTTGAATTTAAAATCATTGCTTATAAAAATTCGATTCTGATCGAAGATGGGCTGTCAGCCTATATTAATAAATATTAAGTATATTTTATGATAAATTTATATTGTAATTAAAGTAATTTATTTTACTAGTTACCTATTATACTAATAATAAGGTAAATTATTTTTGCTGAAAAAATTTTATATTTAAAAATGATATTGTGTGTACCTACGAATATTATAATAATTTATATGTTTAAAGTTACCGTTACGTTTCAAGTACGGATAATTTTGTAAAAATATTATTAAAAATATTTTTCATCTTACGATAAGACGCGAACCGTAGTTTGGGCCACCCCTGACACTCATAATATAATAATATTATATATTAGTATTGCGTTGTATACAAACGCAGGATAAAATCCCACCCGGGACAAGATAAAAATTACTTATAATTCATTTATAGCGATATTGATATTAAAGTACCTACATAAACAGTCAAAAATTCCCGGGTAGGAAAATATCCCTTGGCGTATTGAGGAATTTGTCATGGGTAGGGTCCAGATAGTTTTCAGAAAACAGAGCCGTGGGGGCAAAGCACGACCCAATTTACTATTTATGAAATAAATATACCATATTTATAAGACGATTTAAAATGTTTGAGTTTTTAATTGGTATTAAATAATAATATGTACAAAACAAATTTAAAAAAAGCAGGTAACTGGATGTCGCTCTGCTATACAGTAGGTTACAATTAGGTCTATGTATAATGGATTGTATTAAACTTGAATTCAATGATATAATAATCATTGTATAAGAAAATCGATTCTGAGCGGAAGTGGTTTGTCAGTCTGAATATTTTATATCGTTATTAATTATTATATCCTGTAAGTTGAATTAATATTTAAAAAAGTTTTTTGTTTTTCGTTTCTATGGTAATAAACAAAGCGTTAGAAATTAAAATCCCATTTTTAGCTGTTTTTTGTAATTTGTCGGTGGTTTTTCTCATGACATTAAATAACTATTCAGAAAATCAAAAAATGACCTTTTCAAAGTACCATCTTCATCCAATTTTCTAAAAGATAAGGTACTATATGTATGTTGAAATCAAAGCATTCCTTCTGATAGAAATTTTGTATACAGGATAAAAAAAAATAAATAAATTAACACCATTGTAAAACACTAGCTTCATAGCTCCGCTCAGAATCTAATATAGTTATGTTCTAACTTTTATAAAAATAATTCTTAAAATACATTACTTCATTCGGTACTCGTTCAATATGCTATCTACCGTAAATATTTTATCTACTGTAATTTTATTATAGTTTAGTATGATATCTACCGTATGCCCGTATGCTGTATTTTAATATATTATACATACTTTATCATTTTGCAATTACGATTTAAGATTAAGCTTTTATTGAAACCCCAAATCGCATATTATATTTATATTTTATACCTTAGTAAGTTAGGTAGGTTAGTTTCGTGTGTGTTTCTGTTTCGTGTCGATTATATACGTGGTTTTACTGTGATTTATTTATTATTAAATATTATTTAATAATTATTATTGTGAGTTTGTCAACTATGAGTTATTTATATCGACACATAATTCAAAATGAAGAGATGTGCGAAAATTTTTTAAGTATACGCGGTTTATCACCAATCGACCAAACTTGTACAAAAATTAAAAATCAAGCAATTTGTGGTGGTGAGTTAATAAAAGTTCTGAAAAATAGTCGAAAACATGATTCGGAAGGTAATATTTTGAAAACAATTTATAATCGATGTACGAAAAAAGGATGCCAAACATTTTATTCCATACGCAAGAACAACAACTTTTTTACGTATATGGATAAAATTGGGAAGTGTAACAGTGGCTTAAGTTTGTGCGATATCGTAGAACTTGTTTGGTATTGGGTATTTCAAATAAAGGTAACACAAGCCGAGGCGTTTACGAAAAGATCAAGACCAACTATAGTTGACTGGTATAATTTATGTCAAGACGTAGCAGTAGCTGAATTTCAAAAACGTTAAAAAATGGGAGGTCCTGGCCTAGTTGTGCAAATAGATGAATCCTTGTTCCAAGGTAAAAGGAAATATAATCGTGGAAGATTACGTTTGATTGGAGATCGCAAACCCGAGGAAATGTCTGATGAAAATGAAGAGAGTTCAGATGAAGACGAAGTAATAAATAATCAAAATTATGGACAACGAATTCAAGGGCCATGGATTTTTGGTTTGTGTTGTAAGCATGATACCATTTTAGAGAGACGTTTTTTTAAAGTTGAAAAGCGTGATCGAAATACCTTACTACCAATTATATTAAATGAAGTTGAACAAGGTACTACTATATATTCCGATAAATGGCGTGCGTATTCTACTTTAAATGAACATGGGTTTATCCACAAAACGGTTAATCATTCAGAAAATGTCATTGATCCAATAACTGGTGCTGAAACCCAAACTATAGAAACTCTTTGGAGACACGTCAAAAATAAATATAACATTAAAACCCGGGGAGCGACTAACATATTACCATCACAATACTTCAAGAAGAGTGGTGGCGCTCGTTACAAAAACAAAATGAAGACCTCTTCGAATTATTCCTAGGAGCGATCAGAAATACGCATACATAACTACACAGTACACAAAAATGACAAAAAAGAAATTCTGCATTATAAAGGTAAGACAATTTACATTTAAATACGTGTTGATATCATACTTCACCAACATAAAATGACGGTAGATAAAAATATAAAATATTAACGGTAGATAGCATACTAAACCATCAAACGTGCGGTAGGTACCATATTGAACGAGTACCCTTCATTCATTGTTGATCTTAGATAACTTTTCAACCTTAACCATTTTCAGTATCAAACTGATAACAAAAAAAATCACGATATTGATTGAAAATGTTAATAACTGAAGCTTCGAAAATTTTGTACAAAATCCTTCGTATCGCATAATAAAATTTGTTTTTCTTAATCATGTAAAAACACAACATTTAACGCGAGTCAATGGAGGAGGGGTCCTTACCCCACGGACCCTCCCCCCCACGTAAATACGATACTACCTGCAGATGCCTGCTTGGTTGTAAACTCGTGCATATAAAATTATAGTATATAGGTAAGTTATATAAAATATAATATTATTATTATCGGTCTGTTTTCTGTAAATTCTGTAAAACTGTTCGATTCGGCCAGCAGAGCAGACAGGTCATAGTTGGTGTTATATATTCTTAAAGTATGGCGTCCCTTTTACCGGATGCAACACAACACATCTGTGCCACGCCGATCGGTCATTGTTGGGATTTATTATCTAAAGGTACTGTGATAACAATAAGACGCCATGAGCGTCACGTACATATTATATTGTATTATTTCCAAGTGTCGTACCTCCACGTTTGTATCTTGTAGCAGTTTTATGTGTGTTCGTCACGAGGAATGTTTTTCGACCGTCAAATCTTGTGAATACACACGCACATATATAACAAAACGGACAAGGGTGTTGTTTCGGCGGCGTTGGGTTGTCCGCAGCAGCTGCAGTCCATCACCACCAACCCCCCACCCAACCTGGACCACATTCTACCCTAGGTACCACATTCCATCGCAGCAGCTGCACTGCACATGCACACCAATATTCACACCATGCCCGATCGACCGATTTCGATATGATTCCTCCAGAATATTACTACCTATAAAGTATATACATTTTATCATTATAGCAATACGTTATACACATAATATTATTTTTTTTCCGTTTTGAACTGACAGCAGAGAAGCGTCTGTTTGCACATACTACTCCTTTGCTGCCATCGTTTATTAATGAATAACATTTATCATACACAACAAATCACATACAAATATACCTACATATTATCATGAATAAATAACCAGCACATTTATGACTGAGCTACGTCACCTAGTAATGTCTAGTCTCGTTTTTGCTCCTATTCTCGGCCCGGTGTCGCACGCACCCGCCGGCCTGACACATATTATATTATTATGGTTAGATTAATTATTGCATGATAAATAATAATTCAATAAGCACCTAAACGTGAATACGCGATTATGTTTGTATTATAAATTATTATAAGCATTTATCACGTGTCGGGAGAAGTATTTGAATTCACGTTTCACGGCGTGAAATTATTTACCTGAGACCCAAGGTTATTTAGAAAATATGATTTGGTGTAATACTGTAAACCAACCCCACGTGCTATATCATAATAGTTCTCCCTAGAAGTTACGACACTGCTGGGAATGGACCTATATAAGTATATATTATATTATATAAGCGGCCGTGTGGCTATCTACTAAGTATATGACTTACATATTATATATCCTTCAAATGTGATATAGACAAAGGTATGACTGCGAGTCTGATTCTATGGGCTAAAAACACGTAGCTGTTTTAATATTTATAATATTATACAGCTATAGTTAGGTAGTAGGTAGCGTCTTGATGTCATAGATTTTGGCTTTAGGACTTGATTAAAATAACGGAGGTCATTCGTATATTATGTAAAATAATAAAGATTGCTGATTAAAACAGTTTATTAAAATACGTATGTGTTAAATTTATTATTTTATATACTTTCACGCACAAGCTCGCATCTTCATAATCTACGTTTAATTCTATAATAGTTTTAAATAATTTAATATTATATTATTAACTACAATAACAACCCGCATGGCTACATAATATAAACATACCTAAAGATACATATAGACTTACTATAACTTTTAACGCCAAGAGTCAAAATATCAAAATAATTTTTAATGATACTCTTAGTCCACAGTAATGATATTATAAAAAAAACATAGTATTTTATAGAGCTGCTCACAAACGGCCATATAAATCTAGCTATCTAGTGTTGGTAATTTATCCTTGTTTATCTCGTTTTTTTTTTTAAGTGCATGGTTTCTAAAGACCTAACTATCATTTTAAGTGACGATTTATGGTTTTGTCTTGTAGTGTCGAATTATAATACTACCTAACCTATACTTAAATTATTAAATTAAGACGTGTCCTCCAAAATAAACCGTATCTAAATGACTCTAATACTATATTTTTTAGTTTTAAATATGGAATTATTGGTAGGCGGAAAAAAGCCCACGGAAAAAAAGCATAGAAAAAATCCCCCCAAAAAAAACACACCAAGGTAAAAATGCCCAGAAATATAAATATAAATGTGAAAACATGTATACTCTACTCCTAATTAATTAGTACTTACCATGTACCTATACAAAATATAACAATATATTATAATGAAAATAATGATAAGAATGGTAATAATTAATTGTTAGCTGTATAAAATATAGATTGTAAATAAAATATAAATATAAATATGAACACAATATTATGTATACGCCATGATATATTGTGATATTGTGTTATAACTTAGGTATAAGTTATGAGTCAAAAAATATAAGTTTAAAGTATATACATAGGTACCTACTAAAATATCTAAATATATTATAGTACCACCCGTTTTGTATTAATTTAGGTATTATATTATTATTTATATAGTTTTGTAATTTTTGTTTACATTTTAGCATGTATATACCTAAGACTTATGTTTTTTGACTTATAACTTATAACACAATATATCATTATTCATGACGTATACATAATATTGTGTTCTAATTTTTTTTTTGGGCTTTTTTCCATGATTCGAAATAATTATATAGGTAGGTAATACATTTTATATTAATGTGTTTAATTCGTATAATAGTCAATAGAGAATAATATGATAACTGTATAATAAAATATGTTCAAGTTCCATAAAAATATTGTAGTAGGTATTTAAAAGAGAATACAAAATAATTATTCTACCATAAAATATTGTTCCACTCTAATACTCTATACACACATTTTATTATAACGATTCGATTAGTTAGAATGGTTAAAATACCAATTATATTATATATTTCATTAGTTTATCTACTAAGTGCTTTTAAACTTGATATTAATTCCATAGTAATTTTTTTATCTTATTTTAATTTTGTTTAAATCATAGCACTACAACTGCAGTCTTTAAAAATAAAAAATAATAAATGTCTGATGTTTTAATTTCAATAATATATATTATCAGAATCTACCTACTGTTGTTTTCTTTTTAATTTACATTAACTAGATATGCATATTATGAATTCATCCAATAAACCAGTACAGTATAAACCAGTTTTAAATGTGGTATTCGTATTTACTATACCTATAGGTCAGGGGTCACCAACTGGTGAACCACGGTTCACATCCGGACCTCAGCCACATTTTTTACGGACCTTAATTAATGGTTGCGTAATTATGAAATATATAATATAGTTTTTACATTACATTTTTATAATAAAATTACGAATAAAAATATTTTCCGATGTTGTGAGTATGGTATACAATATACAAATATATTATATACGTGTCTCCTTCACCGAGAGTTACGTTGAAAGCCCATCATAGGTGCAAAAAATAATCCCGAGAAGTTGATGATAGGTACTGTTATACTAACGTTAGACGCTCGTTCCGCTCTGTTTCGTATGTAAAAAAAAAAAACGATATCTAAAAATGTTTAAAGTACCTTTTATTAAAATTTAGAAGGATTGTTATTAATTTTTAATGTGTGAAAAAAGTCGTTGGGTATTTAAATGTGCTTTGTACCGTGGAAAGTTTGGTAAGTTTCAAAACGGACCCCCGTAGACATTCGTTGGTGACCCCTGCTACAGGTAGTAGATGGTAGAGGGTAGAGACTTTAATATTTAATATGCTAATAGCGTAATCGCCGCACCGTACAATACGAATTAAATTATAATAACAATGGAGGCATGGGTCTCATTTTCGTGTAACTGTGTAGGTATACATATATTTATGGTAGTGTATTATACAATATTTTCTGGTGTATACAGTGTGCTTCCTACAGAGTGATAAAAAAAACATTAAATTATTTTTATTACAACTATCTCGAATTTATTTTCTGTTAAAGTGTGTATTTCCGATATTTTCTCCTGGTAGTTTTCATATGAGTAAACGAATCATTAATACGACAATAGCTACTGACGTACCTACCATGTAATATACTAATATATATATATATATATATTTGTTGTCAATGTACGAAATATCAATTTCAATGTAATATAATATTATATGGAGCGGGTCACCAGAGTTGACCCATACGGCCATACCAGACAGATTTTTGAATTGGTTATTCGGATTTAGGCAGTTAGGCAAATCAATGTCAACAAAACGTTCAATTTATATTTAAATATACACAAAGTCTTTTTGTGTAATCAATCTCCACATCTGATAATACGCACGCGTGGTTTGTCGTCGAATACCTAAACCTATTGTTCTATAGGTATGCCCAAACTAAACATTTCCCGCGGGCTATGATGTTAGTAACATCGTACTGTCAGTACAAGAGGGCCGTATATAAAAAATGGAATATTGTACAGGAGACCGTTTTTAATATTTAATAGCCTACAGACTACAGTAATTTACCCCTGTGAACATGGCAGCGCAATATTAGCAGACATCGATCCAATCAATCCAACAAATTTGTTGGTGGATTGTTGGAAATTGTTGGACAACTTTCAGAATTTGTTGGACATTATTTTCACCTGGTGGTCAGTATGTCAGTATGCAAATTAACCACACAGAAGTATAACACATTTTATTAAAAAAATGTCTTGCAAGTTTGATTATGCACTTTTTTAAAAACTTCAACTTACTATAAATTACAAAAAAAATGTTTACCCAAGGCAGCAAAATCCTAAATACACCAGTGAATCAAATAGAATTCTACTATCAGAAACGCACAAAAAAAAAAAATTAAAAACCATTATTTATCCATTACTTTATCGTGTTGTATAGAAACTGATATCAGTATTCAATTTTGTTCTTAACATTTGTGTTTACGGAGCGTACCCAAGCGATAATAGGAGGTCATAAGATCAATTTTATAAAATAATATTGTATAGTATATTACAATCAAAAAATATATTATGGCCTACGAACATAAACTAAACATTAAATTGTGTATAATAAATATATTTGTATTGATTAATAATAAAACTATTCATGCCCTTCAAAAATAATGATCAAATATTATGTTTAATACCTATCTCATTTACAACTATTATATTTTTTTCTATAATATAGTTTATAATATAATATCATATATATGGGATAATATGAATAAGTAAAAATCGATGGTTTCACGATTGGTGATCACAATAATATTGGTTGGTACCTACTCATATCAATAAACATATTATATTATAAGTATATTCGTAAATTAATTTATTTTTGTGTTTAAAAAACCAGATGGTTTAGTACCAATACTAAATTTACTAGGTAGGTGTGTAGAAAGTAGAAACTCTAAAAAAAAATAAAGACGAGAATCAAATATATAATAACACACACGCTTAGAACTAATCAGATGTACATATTATAAACGATTTATCAAAACCATCATTGAATTATTCTGAATAATAAAAAAAGAAAATATATGAACAAAATTATGGACCTAGGTATACGTATAATATAATATAATATAATGTCTGACATTAGTACATTTCACAACGAATGAGTTCGTCCTTGGTACATATGTTATGATGTGTGCGTTCTTTATTAGGGCAATTCCTATATCCGATGTACCTAATATTCATTATTAAGTATTTTTACGTGTACGGTAATGCAGGTATTTAGTGTCTGGTACCGGTCTATTACTTGCATTTTTTTTTATATGATACTTTCCTAGCTAAAATGTGTTTTATTAACATGATATCAATCTTAATAAATTTATTATTTTATTTTATTATTGAAGTAAATACCTACTTCATAGGTGACAGTGGCCTATTTAAAACTTAAAAGTATCTTAGGAAACAAAAATAAATAAAAACACACATCATTATAAAATTAATACATTCTTTAATGTATCATATTGGTTCCACTCAGAATCTAAATAATAATTCGTGTATTTCGCCTTTATACATTTTTTTTTTTATAATAGGCATGTACAGTATTCTTACATTTCATAGGTATGTAAGAACAATACGAAATCTATAATTTTGGTTAGTTCTTGAGCGTATTCAATAGGATGAATGTACAATGCAAAATGCAAATCGAAAGAATACGTCATGAATCTAATATGCGTAATAATTTATTTAAGACCCAGGAAAAACAAAATATCTGTTTCACTTCAAGACAAATTTCCTAAAATTATTACTTGTCATTTAAATAAAAAAAATAATGATGGATATTTTTTTAATTATCATAGAGAAACATTATTGATTGTTAATTAAACATCATTAATTTTTATTTGTGATTTATTATTATTATTATTATTTTTTTTTTTTGTACCAATACATTGATAATTTTTTTAAATATTATTTGTGTGTAATTATCATTATTATCTATCATTTAAGTTAGTTATATTTTAATATTTTTGGAAGTCACGTTATTCCTTATTCGAATCACTTGTAGCCTTGTACACCATGTTCGATACTCGTAACAATGCATTCGACGGATCGCAGGCTGCAGATAATACGCTCGGATCCTATAGATCCTTAGGCATTGTAAGTTATGTCGAAGGTCATGTTCCCGGAATGCTATAAAACCAAAAAAAAAAATATACTGAGATGAGGGTATCTAACTATAAATATAATAAAATACATTAAAAAAACTGGTGCAGCACTGCTAACAATATATAATTCCGAAGACCGGTTTTAACACCTGCCGCCGGTTCGAACACCAAATAATATTTGCACTATAGTAAATAATATAATAAAAACAATTTATAATCCACCCTTGTGAAACCGAACCGTCTTCGGCCGTTAGTTCGTCGCCACTATAGTAGTATTTACGACCTATCTTACATTCTTCAGTTATCTCTTACAATTCGATGCTAACATATTATTACACGAAATACAATTATTATTATACGAACTAATGTGTTCAGTTTGAACCCTGGAAAAAAGACCGAAGAAAACAGAACAACATTTAAAAATTTAAAATATATTAATTGATTATAAAAATAAAAAAATATTAAGGGGTATCAAATATCAATAGTATGGAAAAATACTAGGTATGAAAACTAATTTTGGTATTTCCAATAATATGGAATATTGAGCGGTTTGAGAGTAAAACACCTATTATAAATATTGTAGAAGAGAATCTCAGTTAAGCAAGAGTTAATCTGTGACAATATAAAAGTAAATTTTCTTCAGTCTATATAAGAATACACGTTTAATAAAAGCTGAACTAATCCAAGTTAATATCTATTAAAACTTCCATAGTAAATAATATTTATTGATGACATAATGTTGTCATGTAAAATGTAAAAATGTTCGCTATCTAGTATAGTATAGATCAGTGGTTCCCAACCTTATATTAAACATCCTATGGCTAATAACTCTCCGGGACGATACGTCCTATCTCAATAATTGCCGGGGACGAAACGTCCGTGGACTGGTTTTTTTGACGGGGACGAAACGGCGGGGGCGAAACGCCGGAGATTCAGTATAGATATTTATGCATTTATTAAAGAACAAGCCAGAGGCCGCAGGGGGACCACGGCCCACCCTCCCACCCCGTGCGCACGTCGATGATGGGCATATGCATAAGCATTCCATTATTACCATAATACCATTAAATGTAATTATTTATTTGTAAATTATTTAAACAATGTAAGTTTGTACCTAGCTTATAAAACGTCAATTTGTTACATATTTACCTATAAAATTTGTAAATTAATAAAAAACCTTACATAAAATATCATATCTTGGTAGTTGGTACCTACCTACATTTTATAATTTATAATATGATAATATTGGCTAGATAAAATGCACTGTTAGGGTCTGATCACAGTATGTCGGTTCCACCGCTGAATAAAATCCTTTAGATAGGTATCACTTTTAGACTTATACCTAGTTTATACTAGTGTTTGGAACGTTCACTAAAAGTTAAAACATTGAATTCGTTCACGTTAAAATTCTTTGAAAATATGAATGCTTTCATTTCATCGTTAATTTTATTTTTATGTATCGTTCAAATACGAATATAAAATCGTGGAACTCATAATATTATTTTTGTTTTATGTTCAGGCTTTTTAAAACTATTGGGAATTTTGAATTTTGACCTTCTCAATGCACTAACAATATTCACTTTCTGATCCAACTAGATACTGAAGTGGAAAATCGAAGCATTATTTCGACTACCTATCGTGTATACAGACACAAAAATAAAAAATAAATAAATAAATAAAACACACATCATTGTAAAATCAATACATTCATCATTTCACTCAGAATCTAAAATGGTACTATATCTACGTGGATTTACTGTATAGAATCACTATAATAATATAGTGTATACAATGTAATATGTTTATAAATTATAATATATACCTAAATACAATTATACAAATATATGAATTATACAGTACAGCACTACAGTGTGCACTACTTAACACAATTACAATACAGAAATAATAAAACATTAGTTTCTACCTATACTAATTTATTATAAAGACAAAATAGATATCTGCTTATTATAGAACATTACAATTGCAATGACTACGAAAGGTGATGGTAACTACGCGACGGGAGCGAGGTTGTCAATCATTTGCGACCAGTCATTTAACATTTTTTTAATAATAATTATTAAATTGTTCTATTTTGAATATCGAATCTATTATATTTCAGTACCATAATATCTTTAATCGTGGTTGTTTGAGAGTAAAGTGGCCTTAGAATTCTAGAGTGTAAATCCTGCTGGACCTTGTTTAATTATCTTTTTATTCAGTAGATATTCGTTATCGTGGTCACCAAAAGAAGAATTTAAATAAACTTTTACAGCAGGTGTCGATAATTTACTCGTTTGACGGTTTGGGAATCGGAAACCGAAATATATCTGTTTTATACATGAAGCCGAACATATAATCAAAATGCATACCTATTTCATATATTATGTTCGCCACATATAATATGTACCAACTTATATCGTTTGGTAGATTTAAGCCGGATAGGTTCGTCCGTGCCTATAATATATAATATTTTTTTTCGGTCGGTTTAAATTTTGTGCGTCAACGACAAACAACGTGGGTGATTCGTTTACAGCAGGCGGTCCATCCTATTCGAACTCGAAGGGAACCGCACGTCCTATACACGTCCTATTATATATTATTATGCCGATAAGGTCCGGGTACCCGAAATGCTATTATAAATTAAAAAAAAATATATCGAGAAGACTGTGTATAGACTCTAACATATAAGTATATATAACCATACAGTTGTTTAAACATAATATAATATTATAGTGCATCCAAGAAACCCCGATGCCGACAATAATAATAAATTATTTTTAAGGCGGGTTATGGGACCAGTATTTTAATGCTTTCAAACAGAAAGATTTCCAAATAACGATATTCCGTCTATAACATTTACAACATAATATATTATCTAACCCCTGTCATCCCGAATCGCCGTCTCCTGTCTTTGTGTCGCCTCTTAAGATCCATGACCCATCTATACACGTGTGTTTATTTAGTCACAGGCAGTTCAAAGTAATAAAAGTAATAGGTACACGAAAAGCCTATATACAAAATATAATATAATATACATATTATATGGTACGTGTTCAGCCGTTCAGAGAAGGTCGAGTGAATTTAGGCGTATTCAATAGTGAAGAGAATGCTATCGTATATCTAATGTAAAGCAATTAAAAAAAAAACATTAGTCCTATGCGACCATTGAGGCGTTGTATATTATTTTTTATTTTCTTAAAAAAAAAAAAACACATTTGAAAATTACTTTATTATAATACGAGTAATATGGTAATTATTTGTTATCGCTCCGCCATAGCACTTTGTAGAACATTTATCACTCCACTATCGGATAAGTTTGTCCGTCGTAGGTACCATAATATTCATTATTTTCTATATTATATCAAGATAAAACTTACATACCAAAAAAACATAAAAAAATATATTTTGCTTGAATGCATTTTGTCTATATTATGCGTGAGCCAAAGAGTTCTGATAATTAACTGAGCGCTAACATCCACTTAATATTGTATTATTCCCATATCGATATTTCTATACTAGTATAACAGCTGTATAGTAAAATAATAGAATATACATATCATGGATTTCATATCTACTGTGGTCTGCGATACTTTGACGAATACAATTTAAAGTTATAATATAATTATTTAATTTGTTATACTAGAAGTATCATATTTTAAGTCAACCACCCCCCCCCCCCCCTCTCACACAAACAGATACTATTTTAATTCATTCGTACTCGTTATCAGGTAATGTGATATACGGCTACGGTTCAAATTGCAAGGCATACTTAAGCGTATTACGAGATTAACATAAAGCCATTCTGTTTTGAGGCAGTCTATAGTATCATAGCTGCATTTTAGGCGCACTCCAAAGCAGCAGCGCGGTTGCAGTGGTGGTCAGGTTATTGCAGTGGGCATGCACTGCATGCCATGCAGTAAGCAGAATGCAGTAAGTCGTGGTCGTTTTTTATCACTGCATTGATGTGTATTGTGCACCTTCGCTTAGCGACCGTTATTTTGATAATGATGCTGCAGGACTGAGTATTTATAATAATTAACATCGTTATCATTTTTATATTTTTCGGAGCCCTTTGATGTATGAAAATCGAGTAGTTGGTAAGATATAAGTAATTAAAGTTTAGAAGAGCCATGGAATGGAATAGTACAAAAATACTCCGCTAATCTAAACTTTAAATACTTAGTTGGTTAGGTTTTGAAATACGCACAATTACATTAAATGCTGTGCTTTGATAATTAATACATAACAATAAACTACTATTAACCACTCATCCAACATTTTCATATAGATCGACATAATTTGAATAATATTGTGCTTCGGAATATGAAATTTAAAATGCGTTTGATGTCATTCGGAAGAATAAAAACTTAAAAACGAGAACGATAAAAATAGTATATATATAACGATTTTAATTATCTAAAGACTAAAAGAAATATTTTCAATTTTTTTTTTCTTAAATGAGTATCTTCCGTTAAATAACTCACCATGTACATATGTATCGATATAATGGCTAAATGAAAAAAAAATACAGTGCCTTCGGTGGATCTCGGGTTTATAGTCTAGACACTGCAGGGTCTCACATATTTATATGTTTTGAATATAATAATATGTAAGTATGAAGTATGTATTATATATATACCTAATGTTAGGTACTCAAATCGCATATATATTTTAAAAATAGGGTCTCTTTTGTACGTACACTATAATAATATGTTATATACGATTTACCGAAACAAGCCGGTTTTCAGCTGCTTCAATATATAAACGTTTTTATAGACACCGGTGGTGTCTCGCACCACGTGAAGTTTTTAACAGATATTATTGAACACCGCCGGCCGCCGGGCGTCGACGCACAAATACATTTGGTCAGACGATATTTTCATTAGGGGACGCTATAAAGATATATATATATATACTTATAGCCATAGAAAAGCAACACGTGTACACAATGCACATAGTATATATGTATATATATGGGTATTGTATAAGATATTATATCCCCTATCACCCTCATGTTTGTATCCTCTGACGAGGGTTGGCCGTTCATGCGATAGAATATGTGTGTGAGTTTGCCTAAAATGTGGAGAATCACAGACAATATTATTGATTTCTGCTTCAGCTCATCAGTACGATCGCATCAAAAAACTTACAGAAAATAGTGTACCTAATTTTTGAAATACCTAATGTTAAATATGTAAATATACAACATTTTATGAAATTTGTAATACAAAACATTTTAGATTGAGAGCTATGAATGTATTGATTTTACAATGATGATTGTGTTTTTACGGTTTTGTATGGTAAAACGGAATCATATCACTAAGGCTTCGCTGTCCGTCCGTCAGTCTGTCACCAGACTGTATCTCATGAACCGTGAAAGTTGAAATATTCACAGATGACGCATATCTGTTGCCACTATAACAACAAATACTAAAAATCTGTCAGAATATATATTATAAGCAATGTTGCCAACATGTATTAAAACTCCAGTCGGGCCCGAAATGGACCGTTGCATGTTGGTGGCGAGGCGCGACGTGGCTGGCTGCGGGTTATGGCGCATTAACAGCTACGTCGTGTATCGTGCGAGGGCTTGGTTATTATATAGTTACGACTGGTAACCAATATGGCTTAAAAGTTGAGCAGTAGTCAATTCTACTCGGTTGCAACTTGGTTATTATATGGTACCAAAAAAGTAATATCCAATCACAATACGATTTGATCCACACGACACGACACGACACGACACACGACTCAACTGTGAACCTAGATTTACGGGTACCTATACCTATACCTAGAGATGTAAGCTTGAAAATTTTCAACTGAACATTTTTTTTCATTGAAAATTTCGGAAAATTTTCAAATTTCTTTGAAAACTTAAAAATTTGTTTTTTTTGTACTTTTCTTAAATTAATTAATTTTTAAGTTTAAATATATTCAAATACTTTATAAAATTAATGTTTCATTTTTCTTTACATTGTAACAAGTATAACGTCAGAGTCAAACAAAACACATATTATAATAAAAAATATATATAACTTGGGTAAAATTGAGGAAGTGAATTAAATAATAAATAACCTCCGTTAAAAATTGAAAAATCAATAATTGTAACAAAATGATTATACATTCATAATTTATACTGAAGTAAAAATACAACATTTTTAATAAAAGATTAAAATACACATTTATTACCGAGCTAAATATTATATATTGTTATAGGCATATATTATATATATTTAATGATTTGTATTTTGAATTTACTATATTATGTTCATTAGAATAATACCAACATTATATTAAAATGGGTAAATGGTAATAAAAGTACATATTTTAAAATAAAATTATGAAGGTTAAATATACTACAACTATATAATATCAAAAGGTTTATTTGATAAGAAATTAATATGATAAATTATACAATTTTAAAATTTTTTCCAGATTTTGAAAATTTTCACCAATAAAATTTTCATGAAAATTTGCATCACTACCTATACCTATACCTACGTCGTGTTCGTGGTATCTTTCACAACCATTACCATGGTGTACGTCTTTTATTATTGCATTATTATTATAATATACGCACTACGTTTGCATCCGTCAGCTCTCAGCCTGATATTTTAATGAAATAATATTTTCAATAATCCTGTTTCTTTTGAGATCAAAACACTGATCTGCATTGCATAAATATTGTTTTATATTAGTACCTATTATTTCAGATAATGGTACGGAACCCTTCGTGCGAGAGTCTGACTCGCACTTGGCCGGTTTTTATTTTATATTTTTAATTGTATTTTAATTTTTTGTTCTGTATGTGTACACGATAAGTAGTCAAAAAAATGTTTCAAATTTAAATTTCGTTTGATGAGAAAGTGAATCTAGTTGGTGCAATGGAGAGGTCAAAATTTAAAATTCCCAGTAATTTACAAAAGTGCCGAGAAAAAAAATGTTAGGTTAACCATATATATGTATTTATACGGTACATATATATATACCTACAATATACATATAAAAAGGTTGGTTAGTAACCTAGTATATAGTGTGTACGCAATATATATAAAAATTGTTAGGTTATGTTTAAATAAAAATACGTTAACTGGTTCAACTAAAGAAAATTGTTTGTTATTAGATATGTTACCATTTGAGTCTGTTTATAAGAAAATAATAATTGTATATATAATTAAAAACTTTGAATCATATCTGGATATTAATAAGGTAATAGTAAAAAGAGAAAATAGAGCATTTGATGCTAAAATGGAATATCCTGAAAAATCGTTTGGTCAAAAAAACATTGATTACCTAGGTCCAAAAAATTTTAACTTAATGCAAATAAATATAAAAAAAGACATATTCTCTACAGAAGGGAATCGAATAACTACAGGAATGAAAAAAAAATACATATTTGGTTATTTTCAATACTTTAATAAATTATAACGAAATATATTTAACTTTGTAATTTAATGTTAGTATACCTAAGTATTCTAATTATATAAATTGATTACTAAATTCTTGTCAGCTTCTTTTTCTTCTACTTATAATTATGTTATATAACTCTCTACCACCACCACAAGCATGTGCTTAAAGGTGTTAGATAATTTTTGTTTTATTTAAAATAAAAAAATATAGAAAAAAAAAATATATATAAATAGTAAATCATATATAAGTGAATACTTATATATTGCACGCACATCTTATTTTCACATAACTACATTATTATTTTACTAATAAAATAATTATACGTTAAAATTAAATAATAATCCATATAATGGGTCTAAACTAAGTACCTATCAATTATCATTATTGGTGTATAGGTTATACTATAGGCTATACTTACCTATCTAATCGTGATTACAATGTGATGTGATAATTTTTTTAATTTTTTTTTGTGTCAGTCATCGTTTTTTAGGACAGTAAAAATGTTTAGATTTTCTTCGACAGCATCTTTTCTGATAGGAGAGTGAATCTAGTTGGTACTTGTGGAGTCAAAAGTAAAAAATTCCCAGTAGTTTTCAAAAGCGCAGTGTAAAACAAAATAAAAACTATGGAAAAACGATAATTTTTACGCAATATTTGTTTTTGATTAAATCGATTTTGATATTTTGTATGACTTTCAAAAAAAACGACCGTAGATACATGACATTTTCACTGAATGTTTATTTTAGCATTTTCTATACATGATAAAATATTTAAAATATTTTGAATTGTATTGATTTGTTTCCGGACATATTCAGTATCCAATTATATTAGATTTTTTTCTATAAACATCCACAAACTGTTATTCTTTGTGTCGTAAAACTTGAAAATTTAATAGAAGTGCGTTTGGTGGATCTTTGGCCGGTAAAATTCTCGAAATAGAGGGACAAGCCGACGACAATAGCAATGCAGACCTTAAAATGTTATAAGTAGGTAGGTTACAAACATATTATAAAAATGAATAAACTGCGTATAGGTTACCTACCTATACTGCAATACTACATACTAATATACTATATTTTTATATATACTTATCTATATAAAATATTAAAACAAAATAAAAACTGTTGAGTTATAGTTGGGTATACTTTATGACTCTTATAGTAGAGTACTTAAAATAAGTATTCATAATTTGCACACCGTACGTCTCTACATACCTAATTGATAGTATATTATATTTACAAAAAAAACACTAGATAATGATTAATCGGAATTAATATAATAACCCGATATCCGTTGAAAACGCCTAAAGGTCAGACAGAAGATAAACTCCATAATTTTTGGTATAATAATTGTACAACACTATTTATTCGAATAATAGTTATTCCTCGAGCTGTATAACATATTTTAACAAATCAAATATTATTTGGTTAGTAATAATAATAATTATAACCTTAAAATGTAAATTATTATTATAGGTATAAATTATTTGAGACTAGAGATTTTTCCATCCATAATACTAGTAAACGAGGATAATATTATCTAGTTTTACTTTTTTTTAATTAGGTAGGTATATCAGTGTTTTATTACGACACGATTAGACATAGAAATTTAACTATAAATCATATTTTATGTATATGTTATAATAATCTAATTAGAATATTAATCAATACTTAGGTACAATTTACTACACAGTAACATAAAATATTATGTTTTTTATTTGACGAGTGTCTAAATAGTTATTAACTAAATATTAAATTTTTTTTTATTTAACCGTTAGCCAGCCATTAAAATGAATGGCTCTATTTATTTTATATGTAGATAATAATAAATATTCCTCTAGGTTTTTAGTGAAACAAAAAAAGTGATTAAATAAATAATACACAAATTAATGAATAAGATGATACACGCAGTTATATATAAAATACATTGTTTTAACTTTTAATAAATTGTTATGAATTCATTCCAATATTATGTAGGTATTATTTAATTATGGAAATGCCCCCCCCCCGCACTTTTATAAACGATACTGGTTGTACGACAATCAGCATTAGACATAGAAAAACAGGTTTCAATAAAATATCTGTAAATTACTATGGTCACATCGACGAAGCTGTATTATAGCAGAGTTATAAGGATTTTTTTTACACGTTTCTGACGATCTGGACACGATCGACTTACACATAGAAAATTATCGCATTTGTACACAAAAACCTATAAACTATATAAATCAACTTCTATGTTTTAACAATAAGAAAATTAGAATATCAATTGGTACGAAGTAGGTAAATATAAATATTTTTTCTTTTATCTGACGGATAAAAAGAACTACTCGACTGGATTAAAAACTTTGTCTTAAGAGAACGACTTACCCATCAACTGTGTTGTAATTCGTCTCACTAATGTATAACATACCAAATCTACGTCCAGCAGATCCAATTTTTTTTTTATCAGTGTATAGGTACAGCCATATGGCATAGCAAATTTTCATTCACTAGTTTCAATAGTATGCTGTTGGTTTTGATATTAGAGTGAATTGGCCAATGATCAAACTTAAATTTTGGTATTTTAAGTATGCGTTAGTAAGCCATATAATATCGATTTTAATATTCTAATTGTCTTTTGTTAAAACATAGAAGTTTATTTATAGTTTAGTTTTCATGTAGGTATACATTCGAATATGGGATAATTCTTAATGTATAAAGAACATAAATATGAATCTAGGAAAACATATCCCCGGAAAAAAAATGTTGCATGATAATATTATTATATTATTATAATATTGATAAATAGGTACATATTATATTGTATATGATAATGCTATAAAATTATAAAATATTTATTCATTTATTTATAAACGAGCGTAGTAAGTACCCTTTAGTACTTAATAATATTATAGTAAGTAGAACCTCAATTAGGTGAATGGAACAGTTAAATTAAATAATATTTTTAAAATTAATCGTATTCCTGTTTATGAATCCCTATAATTTTAAAGTATTTTTTAAATAAAGTATTAATACGTAATAAGCTTCAATAATTATCAATTTTATATTTATAAGTAATAACATTATCTAAACGAGAAAAAGTAAACAAACTACATTATTTAACTATATTAGTATAATATTACTATACGAAAGAGCAAACATGTCAAGAGACATAACATTTACGAATTATGACATACCAAACATGACAGTGAACATGACGTGTCACTACATAATATATTATATCAGCTGTATTATACTAATTGGAAGTTAAATAGTTTTAAATAATTATCTATTGATTGCGAACACCAAATGTGGAATAACAAATCAAAACTTTATATTAATATTATTTCACAACTTACTAGCTGTTTTTTGATGAATAAATAAAATCACATATACAATAATTATAGAAAATAACATATTTGAGGGTATGCCATAACGATTTGTCTAATATTCTCCCAAAACTATTTAATATCCATGTAAATACATTTTTATTTAAACTTTTAAAGTCGAAAACAAAGCCAAAATATAATAAAATATAAAACTATTATGTCAAACTCTTAAAAATATTATCCTCTGTACTTTTTTAATAGGTGATATTACACTTAACATAACTAAAAATCATAAAAACTTTTACGTAAGAGTGGTGAATACGTTTTATCTATGTAGCGGGTGGGTCTGAGAGGGAAAACTAATATTGCGCTAATATCCTCTGAAATGGATAATATAATATATAATATAAATAGCAGTTTTTAAAATACTTTAAAAAACTTTACTCAAATACTTTTGGGTATGATTATATAAACCCGTACTCTCTAAATTCGTAGTTTCGTTACCATATAAGTAATTGTACATTAATGTTTAAACACTATTATTATAAATATTTATTTTTGTGTGGTTTATTTTCTAGGATATAATTTTTCAAATCAGTATTTGTCATTTGACCATATAAAATTATAATGTATTAATGTTAATGTATAGATAATGAATAATGACCAATGCATATTTTTTTAATAAATAATAAATGGTTATATAAGATAGATTACTTTGTATAATACGGTATTTGTACAATTTATTAATATGTAAATATGAAATAACTTATTGTATTCATGGAATTAAGAGCCCGTATAAATAATACAATCGATATAATTCAGTAAACTTTTATGGAATTCATATTAGTAAAATAATTTATTATAGTTAGGGGTAAGAAGTAAAAAAATCTGTAAATATTTAGGTAATTAGTGATATTATCATCACATTTAGAAATTTGCAAATTATACAAATGCGGCCGCGTCAAACGGTTTCAGCGGTCGTAGGTAGGTAGATTGTATTTGCTTGCATAGAGCCATAGAAGACGAAGAAAAATTCATTTAGATAATTAAAAAGTAAAAATAGAGTTGTATTTACGATTTTTATTACGCACGTTGAATGTGAATCGTATAATGTATTAATGTATTATTATATGTTTTATGTCTACAAATCACAGGTGCAACTAGACCTACATTTTATGGCATACTAAAATTGTAAATAGCCGACAGATACCCATTAGCCCATTCAACAATTAATTCTGATTTCAGGCTCCTTTAGAAACATCTTTAAATTAGATAAGGAATTTAGTAATTAGGTATTATTTATATTTAAATAGTAATTACTTGTTTTCTATATTTTCCCTATAGTATATTAAAA
>NC_042493.1:78791338-78798478 GCF_005508785.2 Acyrthosiphon pisum
TTTTATATTAACCAGCTCTGCCGATTTTAAGAAAAATAAGATAAATTAAATTAAATTTTTCATCACCACTGATATACTATACAATATATATTATACACATTACATTTTTACATACTATTCATTCATGCGATACAGTAATACAATAATATATTAAATAACAACAAAAAGTCATAACTAATAATTAATAATAAATAAGACTTATAGCTGTAATGTAGCTATTAAGGATTTATTTATTTCAACTTAAAACGCTCATAAAAATTATTATGCATTTACGATTAGTTTTACAAATTACAAAATCCCTTCTTTGGCCACTTAAAGTACGAGGTTCTCTTCCTTATCGGAAAAGATATTGAGAATAAAAATGACGGCGGTTTTTAATAAAAAAAGAGCGTACTTTAACTAGCAAAAAATTTTCCTCCCCGGCGGGGAATCGAACCCCGGTCTCCCGCGTGACAGGCGGGGATACTTACCACTATACTACCGAGGATTGTGATGGAATGGTTGAAATAAATGTCTCTTCATTATATTTTTTATAATATTTTGTAACGATATATTAATGTATTTAATGATCATTAATATATTAATGATATTAGAATGATATCATGGGAGTTTTATATCATGACGACATTTTTGTCAGCGTAATATATTTCCAATTTTACAAATCAATTTAAAACATTGCATTATACATCATTTCATTATAGGTATAGGTGCTTTCTTATTTCAGCTATTTGTTATAATATTTTACATTACATTGGTACAATATCGGCGCATTCATTCAAGTACTCAATTCAATGCAACCTAGGTATACATAATACATGGTACCTATATACAAGAAATTGCATTATGTTAATATTTATGACACCATGTTAAGATGTGAAGGGGACGTCACACCCGCGTCCCGCAAGTGTTGTCTCCGTCTTACAAAATATGTTGTACAACATAGCAAAAACTGTTTTGCGCGGGACAACTTTTCTCGCACCATATTTGTTGTGAACTACCAAATTTTCACAACACATAAAGAAGAACTTTATTTGTGCAACAATATGCTTTTTATTAATAGCACTATACAATCATTTTTTATAAGCCAATGGAAAAAACCAAAAAACCAAATGTTTAGAAGCAAATAACTTTTATTGTATTTATGTTATCTAAAATATAGGCACGCTGTTGCATAGATAATTGTCTAGCCTATATGATCAGAAATTTTGGAGCCTCTACCTACAACAAACACAGAAAGATAAAAGTTGCCCGCGCTCTTCATCACTCTACAACACTTGGTTGTCGGTTGAAAAAGAATCTGCACCAAATTCCGATACGAAATGTTTCAAACGGCCAACAATAACTGTTTGTTTTTCGTTCGGCAATGTTTAAGGTGAAATATGAATAATTTTTGTTTATCGTATATGGTATGTTATACTTATGGATATCTAATACAAAAACACAAGATCGAACGGATGAACGCATAGATTATAGAAAGTACAAAAATGTTTTAAAAGAAAAGTGTTTGTTTAGAAAATATAAAGTTATACAATTATTGAGATGGAACATTTATTTTTAAATGAGATAATATTAAATGTTTAACCTAAATTATCAGAAAAATTATTATATTTTCGAATGTACCTAATAGTACATTCAAATATATTATAATCAAAACATACAACCAGAAAATTATTTAGTATAATTTGTAATTATTTATAAAATATAATTACTGAAACAAATTTTAGAATAAAATAAATTGTTCATTAGAAAATACGTAAGCCTAAATATTTTTTGTTAAAGGATAAAAATTACGAAAAATATTAATTAAGCTCATGTAGATTTTTTGAAAAAAACTTATATTTAGACCGAACTTAGAACAGAAAAATAGTTCGTTCGAAAATAGTTTAATAGATGAGTGTTTTTTTAGAAAAAATATTTATATATCGGATTCGGGAATTGCATTACGTTCGAAAACTGGGTGGGCTAATCCTACCAAGCCCCCCTTCTTGCACTTATGGGGCACTCGTAAAATTCTGCCTCTCATTTTGGCTAGCAGAGGGAGAAGTGGATGTCAAGTGTTAAAAATAAAAATTATAGGTAATACCTATATAAAATTATAAAATATTACTTGTGTGATTAAATAATGGAACAAATTCACTTTAGTTTCCACGTGTTTTTCTGTTTTTTTTTTGTTTTTGAAACATGCATTTCAACGAGATAGGAACGATGGGACAAAAAAAATTTGCAGAACTCATTATGTTGTAAGTTGTACCCTTCTGAAGTTCCGAAGTTGGCCATTTTCTGTTTTTACGCATACACACATCGTTGCGGTTTACCACCGCGCACCGGTGCTTTTCACGAATTTTGATTTGATTTTTAAAATCCTACGTATTTTAACGAATTAAGAACAGCACATTAATACATAATAATATAGTATATATTAGTCGCTCTTTAGTTATTTATACAATCTATACCGAGAACAAATATTTTATACTGTATTATATTTATTTAGAGCATAATATTATGCTATATAAAATAATATAATAATTATTAAATTTGACTTCTAATAAAGATGATAAGATATCAAAAAAAAATTTAATGAACATATTATTTACTAACATTTTATTTTCGGGACTGAATGTATCATGTACTTTTTTTCCAAGATTCAACTTACCTATTACCTTTTTTTTCCGGGACACAATTTATTAAGATAAGATCATTTGAGATTCAATTTAACAATCTCGTTATTTATATAGATTTATTAATTCATGGAATTACGACGATAACTTAGCGTCTTAGGATGCAAGTGCGAATAATACAAATCCGTAGTAGCCTATAGTTCATCGTATTTAATATTTACCTAATTAAATAAATGTAAAAGCTATTTATCAAAACTGTAAGACGCGTGTTAATTTTTATTTTTAAATATAAGCCACCCGATATGTCCGGGTGAAAACAAGAAAACAGAAAACAAAGCTTAAAATCGTTTGCATAGAGTAAAGACTATGTAGGTACGTGTCTACGTATAGTTTTAATAGTGGAAATAATGTTTCACAAAGCTAGGTACAATATTACTCTGGTTTGTCCATAAAAATAAAACAAAAAAACCGCCCAAAATATATTAATATATAAATATTAAATACTCATAAAAATCCGGGATGATCAGCCATAACTTAAATACTATTTTAGGTACACTGTATACAAATTTTTTTTCAACTACAAAGCTGTACCAATATAGGCTATATTCTATATCCCACTTCGCTAAGTCCGCAATCTACCACAGGTTAGGTAGATTTCTTACCTGATAAATGATAATATACTGTTCGCATAACCATAAACGAAACTCGCGGGCCATAATATGATTTTGCTTCCATACCTATATGCACAACGAATTACACCCAAAAGGAGTTAATTCATCACAATCTTTTTCCCGGACAACGCCGGGTTATTCAGCTAGTATAGAAATAATTTCAACATTTATACTATTGAATAATTTTAACTTTTAACGTCATAGTATTGTAATATATAAAGGACGATTGATATAAAAAAACATTCAAACACCACTTCCTTATGCATTCAAATGTGAAATAGGATCATTATATATTATTATTATATTATTAATTTAATACGATTACAATAATGTTACTAAGAAAAAGCCGAACGCTGTGCTAAGGTAAAATTAATTAAGGTATAGATGAAATCGAATTATGTTGTTTTGTTAAAATGCCACATGGGGTTTGAATTTGTATGTATTATACTTTTATTTCGAATAATCAAGACGGAAATTTAAGTATTTATATTATTGAATAATATTTTAACAAAATATAATATTATGCAGCGTCAAACAGTAGAACAGCACGGCTACGTCAGACCGGTAGTGTCGCCGCGTCCAGACGTTGAAGGGAAAACGTAGGTACCTTAATACACAAAAGATGATTCGTAGAAAAAACATCTCCTAATATTATATACATGTCTCCTTATATAAAATTAATGTGAAATGTCATTAAAATATATTGTTGATACGATTACATTGTTTCCAAAAAAAAAAACCGAACGCTGGCTAAAAGTAAATTCGTTCCAGATGAATTGGAATAAATTAAAATAATGTTTTTTTTCGGTAAGATACCACATGGACCACATGGGGTTTGAATTTATGGGTCTTTTACTTTTATTTCGAAAACATCAGGATACGCATTCAATACTCAGCTCGTTTCTATAACGTTAAAAATGATACGTAAACGTGGAAACACCTGCTGATTCACACAGAATGTAAAATAATATACGTCATAAAATGAAGGTTACAAAAAATACAGAGTAAAGTAAATTCGTTTTGGATATATTATTTACTGTGCACTAAATTCAATAATATACTAAAATATGGATTCGCAGTAGGTACCTATTGGCTATAGTAGATTATTAAGGTTAGAACAACAGTTTTGAGTATTACCCAAATTGGTTCGTTAAAACTTATTTAATATTATACCCACACGGCCACAATAATTGTGTTTTGTTAAGATTTAAACATAAACAATTAAAAATATAGCATTACAAGTTACATATTACATAGGTATTATAAAATACAAATGTTGTTTTTAACGTCTAGAAACTATGTAATAAGATTTTTTCTAAAACATTAATATACTTCACCTGTGAATCGTTTCCCTACAGTCAATATAAAAACCTAAAACATATACGACTCAACCCAAAAATAAAAATACAATTTAGACTTTCGTATTATACGAAAAGTAGATGTTTAAACGATTAAGTGTCTTACGTTAAATGGATCATCCTGTATATATTTAAACATAAATACAGAGCAGCGAGCACTACTTTTCCAACCAATATTTTTTATTCCTAGAATAAAAAATTAATATCTCTCTTTATTCATATCAAATTATTCTATTTATTTTGATTTATTTTCATATCGTTTAATCGATCTGCTGATTGCTAGCCGGAGGAAGCCAGGTGTTGTAATTATTGTTTTTACCGTAAATGTAAAACATAATATTATTAAACAAAATATATAATTAGAATATTTAAAATTATAATATTATTATTAATGTACATTTTAGTTGTCGGTATTAAAATAACTAACTCTCCGTCAACTATATTATCTGTGCGACACTCAACACTAAATAATAAATAAGTAAGAGCGAAAATATCCAACGAGTCCCATGGTTAAGCATTATAACTATACATATTCAATAGAAGCAGAAGCCGCAGGGTGTGTGTGTGTTTATGGGCCGTGTTTTTTCGTTCTTCGATAAGATTAAAGATACTGTATGGTCGCCTGTCTGGGTGTTATTATTATAAGGAATACTTGTGCCGCAGCGGGTACTGGCAACAGAGGATCGGATCGACAAAGAGCCTTAGGTACATACAATTATATTTGAAAATTATCCCTCAGTCAAGGATCGACTATATAAATTGTGTGCGCGTAATGAAAAAAAAACCTTCGGGCTATATTTTATTTTGACAGTTTAGAAAACGATTGTTATCGAGTATCTAAGGGTACCTATAAAATGCTCGATCGGCGCCGCTAAGTCGCCTTGCATTAACGACGCCTGCGTGTTCAGACTGATTGAAAGACAATATATAGGTATATGGACGTGGGTAGTGAGTGTCTGTGATGGTATGTTTTGTTATCAAATACAGGGGGAAAAATATTTTTAACACTGAACACTATTTTATGTATACTACCTGTACGTAAATAAATACCCAAAACTCGTGCACAACAAGTAGGTACCTGTACCATTTCATGCACCGGTCGTCTCCGATGGAAGTGTAACTGTGTACATTCATTTAAATCTCAGGACGACTATGGTTATGGTAAATCCAGTGAACATCGCCACATTCACGAAAACGACGCAGTGGAAATTTTCAATTTAAAAATTAGATTAAGAAAATTCCATTCATCGTACATATTCATTTGCTTAGATATACTCAAAGTTAGCGGAATTGTTACATTATTATTACAACTTCTTATATCACCAATCTTATAAAGAGGAATAATTATTGATTTTTAAAGGTAGAAAGAAATTCACCCATTACAGAGCATTTATTGAAAACAATAGACAATTGTAGTGATAAATAAGTTGCTGTTTTTTTCATTATAATATTATTCAACAAACTAATCGAACTGGCTGCTCGCGTTAAGGTGCGTTTTTAAATAAAAATACGGAACACTCATCGTAAAAACAAAATAATAAATTGTTTTTACATACATAGGTAGTAGGTACTATAATCTATATTAGTAGCCAGTAGGTACCTGGTATACAAAATAAATTTAATTTTGATATCTACTTGATTAATTAATATTATGTATACCTACCTATATTTATATACTTAGCTAAATATAATATAAAAAAATAAATTAAATACAGCTATGTTCATCGCAGCTGATGATTTAAATAAATGTATTTTTCATTTAACAAAGTTTTATTGGCATTTAGGAACTTATAGAAAAAACCTATGAAGACCTAAAGAAAAAAAAAATTAAACAAATTTGAAAAAAAAAATTTCCATATACAGCTCAAAACGAATCAAAATATTATTAATATTAGTATAATTATTAATAATCATTCCATCACAATATTACACGTTTTCACGTTTTGGTTCCATTTCGTAAAATGTTTAGCGCCCCCATTAAGGTACGTTTTCCCTGTAGCGTCTGGACGCTGCGTCTAGCGTCACTACTGGTCTGGACGTAGGTCGGCGTCTGACGCGGCCGTGCTGTTCCACTGTTTGACGCTGCAGGGAAACCGTAGCTTTACGCCACTGTGTATGCATTATACACCCTAATATAAGGTATAGAATTCGTTTTGGGTTGATACTTCTACTGTTAAATTTTGGTAAATAGTACTATACAATTATTGTCTGTGTGATTGTGTATGTCACAAATATAATATATGTATAATAACTAGATGTTAACCTATATTATTTTGATATAAAAATGACGGTTTGAGTTTGATCACGCTTAATAATGTTTTTAATTATAATAATGTAATATCATCATTGTCCTATGCTAAACCAATCCTAACTGTGGTGATATTTAATAGTTCTTTCACGCAACACAATAAAGTAAAACAATAATTATATACCACATTATTTAATAATGATAGTTGTTGATTAAACGCATTGCCTGTTAGTCTATACAACTAT
>NC_042493.1:78812046-78837541 GCF_005508785.2 Acyrthosiphon pisum
TATTTTAATTTTAAAGCAAGCTATGAGTATTTTAAAAATGTAAATTATTTGTGCATTTTAAAGTTCTCATAACTCGTTTAAAAATTAAAATATAATATAAAGCTCATGAGGTTATCTAGATAATAATCTTACCTTAATATTTTATAAGAGGTCAATCTACTCTAATTTTTAAGCTAACGGAGCTATACGTGTTCTGCTTTGCGTATAATTTGCTATGTTATGCACTTGTAAGACGGAGACAACACGTGCGGGTATCACGTCCTCTTAATATTTAGTGAACGATACGCGTTCACGGACGACGTTCTTTCCAAACACTAGACTAATGTCATAATGTCACTCATAATGCCCTAAGAGTTCAAAGTTCAGTGAAAATCCGATTAACGTTGTTATATCTGTCTCTGATAAGTGACAACAACGAGAACATGAACCTAGTTATATAATATTAATTATTATTCTGTTTGTAATCAATGTGGAAATGTGTAATTTCTCAAGATAAAATTAATTATATTATTAATAATTTTATTATTGTATGCCTATGTAACATGCATATTGCATAATATAGTATATTATTATACATTTATTTTATATTCGTACGTGGTACGTCTAAATACGATACGTCACACCACTAGCAAACGTCGCTATATAGATATTATCTATATTATTTTGATGACTATAATAAATCCATACATTTATGGCCGGCTGTTTTTAGTATAATAATCGAATATTATTAAATGTATAATCATCATACTAACTGAATAGATAAGTAAGAATAGTATTACTGCATATTATTATATTGTGATAACTGATAAACATAAAGACGTGCTGATATATCACAGACAATTTTATCTCAACTTGAATAATTGATATTACAGGAGATGTGAAATAAATTATAAAATATTAATTTAAGTGCACATCCGGCCCATTAATATTGAAATAGTATCTGTACGATTTTTTATCTGAAAAAAGAAGACTTCTTACAGGCCACATCGAACTCCGATTTTTTATTTTATTTCAAATAATGGTATAGAATAATTTATAAAAAATACGCTTAAGATTGTGTTATTTTTGAAGACATATTATGAAGTTTGAGATTAAAATATTGCAAAACGGAGTTAGGCGTGGCCTGTGGAATATTATCTTCTATTAGTTAAAAATAAAATTATCAAATTCGGTTGATTCTACAATAAGACATGATCATTATTTCCGTAGATCGTATTTTCGTGTACAAAATTATTACTATGGCACCGGGGGCAAATAAAACGTCATAATATCTTATCATACATTTGAAATATTCTCGTTACTGGAACAGTAAGTTGTTGATACACTGATAGGCGGCGGTAACGTCTCCGATATTGACGGTGTTTTGTGAGGGGGGTGGGTGGGGCTTCTGCGTGTTTGTGAAGAGCGATGCGGCAGCGGAGCGGTCGTCCGACAACAATCCGGTTGGTCTCTGCGCCGATCACTTCGTAAACTGCAGTCCTCGTCGCGTCTCGTTCTCAGTTGCTCGCCTACACGTCTCGCCGATACGATCCTTCGCCGCACGCGCTTTACATTATTCTGCTCCCGCGGTCGCCGCCGTCGCGCGTTCAACAAATTTTCCGCCGGACCGTCCGCAACAATTTGCAAATTGTATTTATCCTCATCGTTTTAGTGAAATGGCGCGACGGTCTGTTGTTGGCGTCCGTCGTAATTGCCGGCCCAGATCAATCACCGTTCAGTCATGGTCCCGCTGGGTTCAGTTGGATTTTACCGGTGCACAGGTGACCGGCCGTTTTCCGTTCGTTCGGCGCACTCGATATGCCCGGACGGGTTTTATTTATTTCATCGTCCTACTGTCGGTAATATCTTCATTGCTAATTTTTTTAATGGTAATATTCAGGGACTAACGCATCCACCGTATTTCTGTACAATTTAATACTCCGATAAACTTCAGTATGCACTCGAATATCGTATAATAACGTAATCACTAAAAATTCTTTTTTGAAAATCATACACGTCATATTTGTTTAGCTAAAAATTTACATAGATTAATATTTTTATTTTTCTTAACCGATTTATCAACAAAATGTAATAATTATTTATTATAATATTTATATAGAACTATAATCTTATAAATTAAATTATTTTATTACGATTATTACCATTTTTATTCCCTTGAACGGTGGATCAAACAATTTATATTCCGCACAATAGGTTTAAAAAATCTGTCACACGCAAGGGGGTTGCGCTAGTGTCTGTGGTAGTATAGAGGTGGAATCGTGAGGGTACCGCGTCTGGTATTTGGTTTTACAGTAGTGTGTACTCGTGATTTAATCGTTTACGGTCGTTTTCGTTACGTCTTATTTTTCGTTTGTTATCCGATCTGCAGTTAGTAATTATTGTACGAGCTCGATTGAAAATGCGCTGTGAAGAAGCGAAACCGATTTTTTTGTGATATATTCAGTACTCTGTAATATTTTATATTTATTTTTCTCAACCATTCTAACAATAATAATTATCAATTAATTGTCCAAAAAATCCTACTCCGCCTACTCCGCCGATATTGCATTTACGGTAATGATTTCTACCGTTTTTTCTGTTATTTCGTCACAATAATATGAAAACTAATTTGTGTTAACTTTTTAAAAAATAATAATAATAATCAGTCAAACATCCATCAAACACACTCTGCCGGGACTCGGGACAACCGTCGATCATCGATCAATCTTCGTTCCAGTTTCTTGGTGATCTGCAGATAAAGCAGTGTTCCAGCATGGAGCTAGATGTGCCTAATCCAGTTACATTGATATCATCGTTCTACTGTCGGTAGCTTTGATATCATTAATAATATTCAAATACATTTAAATTAGGTAAACATGTATTTATGAAATGTGAATTACCTGACAAAATGTTGTGTTTTAATAGTAGGTACATGCAGTGGCGCCCAAGATATATTTTTCAGGTGTTGCAAGAAGTTATTTTACCCACCCACCCACCCCTCATATACTTAAAATTATATTATTTTATACATTTTATCATATTTTAATTGATAATATTAGTAAATATTAAGGTATATACTATATAATCTGTGATTAATAATTAACATATTTCAAGTTAGTTATTTTATGTTATTAGACCCACCCACACCTTATTTTCAAGGTGTAGCGACCGCTACACCTAGTAATAGGGTTGGGAGCCACTGGGTACATGTAAGTTGTAGATAGCTATATTATTTTAAATACTTACTTTTATTTTTTCTAGATCTACTTTTCAATGTTTATAGGTCCTATAGGTCATTACAAGTATTTGTAGTGGTCGGGTCACTACTGTTTTTTTGTAGCACGCTATAGCTACTTCTACTCCCTTCAAAAAGTAGCTTGGTATCGTTAAAGCTACTTTTTTTTAAATGTAGTGCACTATATTTAACGATATTGCTTAAACGTAGCTCGCTAATTTTTCGCTACATTAAAAAAAAAACAAACAATGTTTGGACCTGTTGTTATTAAAATATCATTATTTATGTTTAGCTTCCTATTGGGATCAAGTCAAGTTCTACAATAGACTTATACAAACCTAATTATTTAGGATAGCTTCGAGTTATTTTGTTAAACCAATGTCTGATGTCTTGCAATATAATTCTTTTAGCGATTGGTTTTCAGTGTTTCAATATAATTCTCATTACACTGTAAAATTCTTTAAAATATCTTTTGTAGAATCTTGTTTATCATCACCATCTTCATGAACACTCAGTTCGTTTGGCGTAAATTTAATATCCGAAACTTTTTTATAATTCTCTTCCTCTCTATTCTCACTTTGAGACAAAATTTCATTGGATTTTTTGCCATCCAATACAGAATGTGTTCCTTTTTGAACATTGTTTAATGTCCGTGTGCGTCGTCGTCGTCGTCGTCGTCGTCGTGCCTGTAATATATGGCGGTCCACTGCCGTTTTAACACACAATAATTCGGGTTCATGGCAAAGACAGTGTTTTTGGAGTATTTTGCTTTTTGATTTATTTAGATGTTCACTTGAGTACTGGGTTGTAATTTGTTAATGCCTACCCCTATTTTATTGTAATTTCGGAAGGCACGTTTATTCAATGTGTCTCATGTTATTTGTCTCTTATTATTTTATTAATCCTCCCACAAACTCAAATCCAGTGTACTCTGACAGCGGGGATTTGGTCTCAGTCTGGTAAAGTTACCATTTTGCCCGGTTTTCATATGACACTCCACAGAACCTGGTCTGTGAGTGTATGAGTTGTATCAGACAGCGACCCTGCCAATATTTGAACCTGGAAATTTCTGGTGTCGTTAAGTTTACTTCCTACACACTTGTTTAAGGCAACTATATTTTTCGGTTAAGCAATTAATTGTATTACTCGTTGATAATGTACAAGTTGTAGTAGTCGTGATGTCTTTGATTACAAGTGGTTCAATATTAGAAGATAATCGTTTGCTGTACTGATGTAGATGCGATGATGGATGTATAAACGGCTTTGAGGCATATTAATACTATCTTTAGGGTCACCAAAACAATTATATTAAGTTGTTTTTTGTTCTTTTAAATATTTTTGGAAAATTCAACTGATATTTCAGAAAAAACATGTTTCCCGTTGAATAACATTCACAAATTGTTCATCAGATACAGAAGCATGTATGCATCATTGCCTATCTTTAGCGATTGATTTTCAGTATTTTGAAAATAATATTTTATAGCAGAATAAAATTCTTTAAAATATTCTTGAGTTGTACCTTGTTTCTCATCACCATCTTCATGAACACTCAGTTCGTTTGGCGTAAATTTAATATCCGAAATTTTTTATAATTCTCTTCCTCTCTATTCTCACTTTGAGACAACATTTCATTGGATTTTTTGCCATCCAATACAGAATCTGTTCCTTTTTGAACATTGTTTAATGTCCGTGTGCGTCGTCGTCGTCGTCGTCGTCGTCGTTAAGTTTACTTCCTACACACTTGTTTAAGGCAACTCTATTTTTCGGTTAAGCAATTAATTGTATTACTCGTTGATAATGTACAAGTTGTAGTAGTCGTGATGTCTTTGATTACAAGTGGTTCAATATTAGAAGATAATCGTTTGCTGTACTGATGTAGATGCGATGATGGATGTATAAACGGCTTTGAGGCATATTAATACTATCTTTAGGGTCACCAAAACAATTATATTAAGTTGTTTTTTGTTCTTTTAAATATTTTTGGGAAAATTCAACTGATATTTCAGAAAAAACATGTTTCCCGTTGTATAACATTCACAAATTGTTCATCAGATACAGAAGCATGTATGCATCATTGCCTATCTTTAGCGATTGATTTTCAGTATTTTGAAAATAATATTTTATAGCAGAATAAAATTCTTTAAAATATTCTTGAGTTGTACCTTGTTTCTCATCACCATCTTCATTAAGTCAGTTCGTTTGGCTTAATTTAATATCCGAAACTTTTTTATAATTCTCTTCCTCTCTATTCTCACTTTGAGACAACATTTCATTGGATTTTTTGCCATCCAATACAGAATGTGTTCCTTTTTGAACATTGTTTAATGTCCGTGTGCGTCGTCGTCGTCGTCGTCGTCGTCGTTAAGTTTACTTCCTACACACTTGTTTAAGGCAACTATATTTTTCGGTTAAGCAATTAATTGTATTACTCGTTGATAATGTACAAGTTGTAGTAGTCGTGATGTCTTTGATTAAAAGTGGTTCAATATTAGAAGATAATCGTTTGCTGTACTGATGTAGATGCGATGATGGATGTATAAACGGCTTTGAGGCATATTAATACTGTCTTTAGGGTCACCAAAACAATTATATTAAGTTGTTTATTGTTCTTTTAAATATTTTTGGAAAATTCAACTGATATTTCAGAAAAAACATGTTTCCCGTTGTATAACATTCACAAATTGTTCATCAGATACAGAAGCATGTATGCATCATTGCCTATCTTTAGCGATTGATTTTCAGTATTTTGAAAATAATATTTTATAGCAGAATAAAATTCTTTAAAATATTCTTGAGTTGTACCTTGTTTCTCATCACCATCTTCATTAAGTCAGTTCGTTTGGCTTAATTTAATATCCGAAACTTTTTTATAATTCTCTTCCTCTCTATTCTCACTTTGAGACAACATTTCATTGGATTTTTTGCCATCCAATACAGAATGTGTTCCTTTTTGAACATTGTTTAATGTCCGTGTGCGTCGTCGTCGTCGTCGTCGTCGTCGTTAAGTTTACTTCCTACACACTTGTTTAAGGCAACTCTATTTTTCGGTTAAGCAATTAATTGTATTACTCGTTGATAATGTACAAGTTGTAGTAGTCGTGATGTCTTTGATTACAAGTGGTTCAATATTAGAAGATAATCGTTTGCTGTACTGATGTAGATGCGATGATGGATGTATAAACGGCTTTGAGGCATATTAATACTATCTTTAGGGTCACCAAAACAATTATATTAAGTTGTTTTTTGCTCTTTTAAATATTTTTGGAAAATTCAACTGATATTTCAGAAAAAACATGTTTCCCGTTGTATAACATTCACAAATTGTTCATCAGATACAGAAGCATGTATGCATCATTGCCTATCTTTAGCGATTGATTTTCAGTATTTTGAAAATAATATTTTATAGCAGAATAAAATTCTTTAAAATATTCTTGAGTTGTACCTTGTTTCTCATCACCATCTTCATTAAGTCAGTTCGTTTGGCTTAATTTAATATCCGAAACTTTTTTATAATTCTCTTCCTCTCTATTCTCACTTTGAGACAACATTTCATTGGATTTTTTGCCATCCAATACAGAATCTGTTCCTTTTTGAACATTGTTTAATGTCCGTGTGCGTCGTCGTCGTCGTCGTCGTCGTCGTCGTTAAGTTTACTTCCTACACACTTGTTTAAGGCAACTCTATTTTTCGGTTAAGCAATTAATTGTATTACTCGTTGATAATGTACAAGTTGTAGTAGTCGTGATGTCTTTGATTACAAGTGGTTCAATATTAGAAGATAATCGTTTGCTGTACTGATGTAGATGCGATGATGGATGTATAAACGGCTTTGAGGCATATTAATACTATCTTTAGGGTCACCAAAACAATTATATTAAGTTGTTTTTTGTTCTTTTAAATATTTTTGGAAAATTCAACTGATATTTCAGAAAAAACATGTTTCCCGTTGTATAACATTCACAAATTGTTCATCAGATACAGAAGCATGTATGCATCATTGCCTATCTTTAGCGATTGATTTTCAGTATTTTGAAAATAATATTTTATAGCAGAATAAAATTCTTTAAAATATTCTTGAGTTGTACCTTGTTTCTCATCACCATCTTCATTAAGTCAGTTCGTTTGGCTTAATTTAATATCCGAAACTTTTTTATAATTCTCTTCCTCTCTATTCTCACTTTGAGACAACATTTCATTGGATTTTTTGCCATCCAATACAGAATCTGTTCCTTTTTGAACATTTTTTAATGTCCGTGTGCGTCGTCGTCGTCGTCGTCGTCGTCGTTAAGTTTACTTCCTACACACTTGTTTAAGGCAACTCTATTTTTCGGTTAAGCAATTAATTGTATTACTCGTTGATAATGTACAAGTTGTAGTAGTCGTGATGTCTTTGATTACAAGTGGTTCAATATTAGAAGATAATCGTTTGCTGTACTGATGTAGATGCGATGATGGATGTATAAACGGCTTTGAGGCATATTAATACTATCTTTAGGGTCACCAAAACAATTATATTAAGTTGTTTTTTGTTCTTTTAAATATTTTTGGAAAATTCAACTGATATTTCAGAAAAAACATGTTTCCCGTTGAATAACATTCACAAATTGTTCATCAGATACAGAAGCATGTATGCATCATTGCCTATCTTTAGCGATTGATTTTCAGTATTTTGAAAATAATATTTTATAGCAGAATAAAATTCTTTAAAATATTCTTGAGTTGTACCTTGTTTCTCATCACCATCTTCATTAAGTCAGTTCGTTTGGCTTAATTTAATATCCGAAACTTTTTTATAATTCTCTTCCTCTCTATTCTCACTTTGAGACAACATTTCATTGGATTTTTTGCCATCCAATACAGAATGTGTTCCTTTTTGAACATTGTTTAATGTCCGTGTGCGTCGTCGTCGTCGTCGTCGTCGTCGTCGTTAAGTTTACTTCCTACACACTTGTTTAAGTCAACTCTATTTTTCGGTTAAGCAATTAATTGTATTACTCGTTGATAATGTACAAGTTGTAGTAGTCGTGATGTCTTTGATTACAAGTGGTTCAATATTAGAAGATAATCGTTTGCTGTACAGATGTAGATGCGATGATGGATGTATAAACGGCTTTGAGGCATATTAATACTATCTTTAGGGTCACCAAAACAATTATATTAAGTTGTTTTTTGTTCTTTTAAATAGTTTTGGAAAATTCAACTGATATTTCAGAAAAAACATGTTTCCCGTTGTATAACATTCACAAATTGTTCATCAGATACAGAAGCATGTATGCATCATTGCCTATCTTTAGCGATTGATTTTCAGTATTTTGAAAATAATATTTTATAGCAGAATAAAATTCTTTAAAATATTCTTGAGTTGTACCTTGTTTCTCATCACCATCTTCATTAAGTCAGTTCGTTTGGCTTAATTTAATATCCGAAACTTTTTTATAATTCTCTTCCTCTCTATTCTCACTTTGAGACAACATTTCATTGGATTTTTTGCCATCCAATACAGAATGTGTTCCTTTTTGAACATTGTTTAATGTCCGTGTGCGTCGTCGTCGTCGTTAAGTTTACTTCCTACACACTTGTTTAAGGCAACTATATTTTTCGGTTAAGCAATTAATTGTATTACTCGTTGATAATGTACAAGTTGTAGTAGTCGTGATGTCTTTGATTACAAGTGGTTCAATATTAGAAGATAATCGTTTGCTGTACTGATGTAGATGCGATGATGGATGTATAAACGGCTTTGAGGCATATTAATACTATCTTTAGGGTCACCAAAACAATTATATTAAGTTGTTTTTTGTTCTTTTAAATATTTTTGGAAAATTCAACTGATATTTCAGAAAAAACATGTTTCCCGTTGTATAACATTCACAAATTGTTCATCAGATACAGAAGCATGTATGCATCATTGCCTATCTTTAGCGATTGATTTTCAGTATTTTGAAAATAATATTTTATAGCAGAATAAAATTCTTTAAAATATTCTTGAGTTGTACCTTGTTTCTCATCACCATCTTCATTAAGTCAGTTCGTTTGGCTTAATTTAATATCCGAAACTTTTTTATAATTCTCTTCCTCTCTATTCTCACTTTGAGACAACATTTCATTGGATTTTTTGCCATCCAATACAGAATGTGTTCCTTTTTGAACATTGTTTAATGTCCGTGTGCGTCGTCGTCGTCGTTAAGTTTACTTCCTACACACTTGTTTAAGGCAACTATATTTTTCGGTTAAGCAATTAATTGTATTACTCGTTGATAATGTACAAGTTGTAGTAGTCGTGATGTCTTTGATTAAAAGTGGTTCAATATTAGAAGATAATCGTTTGCTGTACTGATGTAGATGCGATGATGGATGTATAAACGGCTTTGAGGCATATTAATACTGTCTTTAGGGTCACCAAAACAATTATATTAAGTTGTTTATTGTTCTTTTAAATAGTTTTGGAAAATTTAACTGATATTTCAGAAAAAACATGTTTCCCGTTGTATAACATTCACAAATTGTTCATCAGATACAGAAGCATGTATGCATCATTGCCTATGTTTAGCGATTGATTTTCAGTATTTTGAAAATAATATTTTATAGCAGAATAAAATTCTTTAAAATATTCTTGAGTTGTACCTTGTTTCTCATCACCATCTTCATTAAGTCAGTTCGTTTGGCTTAATTTAATATCCGAAACTTTTTTATAATTCTCTTCCTCTCTATTCTCACTTTGAGACAACATTTCATTGGATTTTTTGCCATCCAATACAGAATGTGTTCCTTTTTGAACATTGTTTAATGTCCGTGTGCGTCGTCGTCATCGTCGTCGTCGTCGTTAAGTTTACTTCCTACACACTTGTTTAAGGCAACTCTATTTTTCGGTTAAGCAATTAATTGTATTACTCGTTGATAATGTACAAGTTGTAGTAGTCGTGATGTCTTTGATTACAAGTGGTTCAATATTAGAAGATAATCGTTTGCTGTACTGATGTAGATGCGATGATGGATGTATAAACGGCTTTGAGGCATATTAATACTATCTTTAGGGTCACCAAAACAATTATATTAAGTTGTTTTTTGCTCTTTTAAATATTTTTGGAAAATTCAACTGATATTTCAGAAAAAACATGTTTCCCGTTGTATAACATTCACAAATTGTTCATCAGATACAGAAGCATGTATGCATCATTGCCTATCTTTAGCGATTGATTTTCAGTATTTTGAAAATAATATTTTATAGCAGAATAAAATTCTTTAAAATATTCTTGAGTTGTACCTTGTTTCTCATCACCATCTTCATTAAGTCAGTTCGTTTGGCTTAATTTAATATCCGAAACTTTTTTATAATTCTCTTCCTCTCTATTCTCACTTTGAGACAACATTTCATTGGATTTTTTGCCATCCAATACAGAATGTGTTCCTTTTTGAACATTGTTTAATGTCCGTGTGCGTCGTCGTCGTCGTTAAGTTTACTTCCTACACACTTGTTTAAGGCAACTATATTTTTCGGTTAAGCAATTAATTGTATTACTCGTTGATAATGTACAAGTTGTAGTAGTCGTGATGTCTTTGATTACAAGTGGTTCAATATTAGAAGATAATCGTTTGCTGTACTGATGTAGATGCGATGATGGATGTATAAACGGCTTTGAGGCATATTAATACTATCTTTAGGGTCACCAAAACAATTATATTAAGTTGTTTTTTGCTCTTTTAAATATTTTTGGAAAATTCAACTGATATTTCAGAAAAAACATGTTTCCCGTTGTATAACATTCACAAATTGTTCATCAGATACAGAAGCATGTATGCATCATTGCCTATCTTTAGCGATTGATTTTCAGTATTTTGAAAATAATATTTTATAGCAGAATAAAATTCTTTAAAATATTCTTGAGTTGTACCTTGTTTCTCATCACCATCTTCATTAAGTCAGTTCGTTTGGCTTAATTTAATATCCGAAACTTTTTTATAATTCTCTTCCTCTCTATTCTCACTTTGAGACAACATTTCATTGGATTTTTTGCCATCCAATACAGAATCTGTTCCTTTTTGAACATTGTTTAATGTCCGTGTGCGTCGTCGTCGTCGTCGTCGTCGTCGTTAAGTTTACTTCCTACACACTTGTTTAAGGCAACTCTATTTTTCGGTTAAGCAATTAATTGTATTACTCGTTGATAATGTACAAGTTGTAGTAGTCGTGATGTCTTTGATTACAAGTGGTTCAATATTAGAAGATAATCGTTTGCTGTACTGATGTAGATGCGATGATGGATGTATAAACGGCTTTGAGGCATATTAATACTATCTTTAGGGTCACCAAAACAATTATATTAAGTTGTTTTTTGCTCTTTTAAATATTTTTGGAAAATTCAACTGATATTTCAGAAAAAACATGTTTCCCGTTGTATAACATTCACAAATTGTTCATCAGATACAGAAGCATGTATGCATCATTGCCTATCTTTAGCGATTGATTTTCAGTATTTTGAAAATAATATTTTATAGCAGAATAAAATTCTTTAAAATATTCTTGAGTTGTACCTTGTTTCTCATCACCATCTTCATTAAGTCAGTTCGTTTGGCTTAATTTAATATCCGAAACTTTTTTATAATTCTCTTCCTCTCTATTCTCACTTTGAGACAACATTTCATTGGATTTTTTGCCATCCAATACAGAATGTGTTCCTTTTTGAACATTGTTTAATGTCCGTGTGCGTCGTCGTCGTCGTTAAGTTTACTTCCTACACACTTGTTTAAGGCAACTCTATTTTTCGGTTAAGCAATTAATTGTATTACTCGTTGATAATGTACAAGTTGTAGTAGTCGTGATGTCTTTGATTACAAGTGGTTCAATATTAGAAGATAATCGTTTGCTGTACTGATGTAGATGCGATGATGGATGTATAAACGGCTTTGAGGCATATTAATACTATCTTTAGGGTCACCAAAACAATTATATTAAGTTGTTTTTTGCTCTTTTAAATATTTTTGGAAAATTCAACTGATATTTCAGAAAAAACATGTTTCCCGTTGTATAACATTCACAAATTGTTCATCAGATACAGAAGCATGTATGCATCATTGCCTATCTTTAGCGATTGATTTTCAGTATTTTGAAAATAATATTTTATAGCAGAATAAAATTCTTTAAAATATTCTTGAGTTGTACCTTGTTTCTCATCACCATCTTCATTAAGTCAGTTCGTTTGGCTTAATTTAATATCCGAAACTTTTTTATAATTCTCTTCCTCTCTATTCTCACTTTGAGACAACATTTCATTGGATTTTTTGCCATCCAATACAGAATCTGTTCCTTTTTGAACATTGTTTAATGTCCGTGTGCGTCGTCGTCGTCGTCGTCGTCGTCGTTAAGTTTACTCCTACACACTTGTTTAAGGCAACTCTATTTTTCGGTTAAGCAATTAATTGTATTACTCGTTGATAATGTACAAGTTGTAGTAGTCGTGATGTCTTTGATTAAAAGTGGTTCAATATTAGAAGATAATCGTTTACTGTACTGATGTAGATGCGATGATGGATGTATAAACGGCTTTGAGGCATATTAATACTATCTTTAGGGTCACCATGTCGCGGTCGTTATCGTAACGACCGCGGCGTCTCTATCGACGTCCGCGAGATTGCGACCGAGAACCGGTCCGGCCGCTGCCGGCGGCACGAACCGCCGGGCCGGCCGGCGGCGGTGGTCGATCATCTTTTGCACGACCGTCGTGGTGACCGCACGTACGTGACATCTTGTGTATCAATATAATTATTTTGTTAAGAAATAAACGTGCCGTCGTCTGTAATAAAAGTGTTTCTTATTATTATTACCCCGACCGTTCCTGACACCTACAACCAAAACAATTATATTAAGTTGTTTTTTGCTCTTTTAAATATTTTTGGAAAATTCAACTGATATTTCAGAAAAAACATGTTTCCCGTTGTATAACATTCACAAATTGTTCATCAGATACAGAAGCATGTATGCATCATTGCCTATCTTTAGCGATTGATTTTCAGTATTTTGAAAATAATATTTTATAGCAGAATAAAATTCTTTAAAATATTCTTGAGTTGTACCTTGTTTCTCATCACCATCTTCATTAAGTCAGTTCGTTTGGCTTAATTTAATATCCGAAACTTTTTTATAATTCTCTTCCTCTCTATTCTCACTTTGAGACAACATTTCATTGGATTTTTTGCCATCCAATACAGAATCTGTTCCTTTTTGAACATTGTTTAATGTCCGTGTGCGTCGTCGTCGTCGTCGTCGTCGTCGTTAAGTTTACTTCCTACACACTTGTTTAACGCAACTCTATTTTTCGGTTAAGCAATTAATTGTATTACTCGTTGATAATGTACAAGTTGTAGTAGTCGTGATGTCTTTGATTACAGTGGACATATTAGAGATATCGTTTGCTGTACTGATGTAGATGCGATGATGATGTATAAACGGCTTTGAAGCATATAATACTTATCTTTAGGTCACCAAACATATATTAGTTGTTTTTGTTCTTTTAAATATTTTCGAAAATCAACTGATATTTCAGAAAAAAACATGTTTCCCGTGAATAACATTCACAAATTGTTCATCAGATACAGAAGCATGTATGCATCATTGCCTATCTTTAGCGATTGATTTTCAGTATTTTGAAAATAATATTTTATAGCAGAATAAAATTCTTTAAAATATTCTTGAGTTGTACCTTGTTTCTCATCACCATCTTCATGAACACTCAGTTCGTTTGGCGTAAATTTAATATCCGAAATTTTTTATAATTCTCTTCCTCTCTATTCTCACTTTGAGACAACATTTCATTGGATTTTTTGCCATCCAATACAGAATGTGTTCCTTTTTGAACATTGTTTAATGTCCGTGTGCGTCGTCGTCGTCGTCGTCGTCGTCGTCGTCGTCGTCGTGCCTGTAATATATGGCGGTCCACTGCCGTTTTAACACACAATAATTCGGGTTCATGGCAAAGACAGTGTTTTTGGAGTATTTTGCTTCGTTAGTAACGCCTGACATCTAAAGCTTGAAATGTGTATTATTTATGACGTGGCTCTCACACTGACCTTGCGAGCTTAATAGGATTTAGTTCACAATGATATGGTGGTAGCCGATGTATATCTTTATTATGTGTTTTGACCATTTCATTCATGAAATATTTGTTGTTCATTGTCTTCAGTCTATTGGATTCAGTTCTTAAATAACCATAGAATTATCTACATTTTATCCTTTCCACTCGAGCCATGCAATCAATTTGGCTTTCTTTGTATTTGTATTTAGGCATTTGTCCTGTTTTACGGAGTGATATGAAACGTTATTAACAATGTTCATAAACGAACACATTCTGTATTGGATGGCAAATCACTATCTTTTGAATTTTTATTAAGCCTGTAATATTCTATTTTTTTTTTTATCTACTACGAATACCACCCAATATTTTGTGATTTCACTCTCGTTACCGTGGTTTCCCAGCTATCTATTGACTGATAAAAAAAACAACATCGTATTGTTCCGTTGACCGTCATTTAGTTTATCCTGACGTAATTATAACGGCGTTTAAGTTTATTACTTTGTGTTATCCATCACCAACATAATAATACATAGTTGAAGGAAATATTCAATAACGAAACCTACAGCGCAGAGGATGTGGTGTGAAGACTTTCTATCAGCATATCGTAGTGCGACAGTCGACCATATGTCCAAGTACTACGACCGGCTTTCGGTATTCGTAGAGGTGACTGCGGACGGCCGGTGGACGGAGCCGGCGACCGGCGCACACAAGATCGCTGACCGGCTAGTCTCGCTGAATGTTTCGGGTGGTTGCGCGTGGCCGGTCGTGACGTGCCAACGGACACGCTCCGACGGGCTGATCGTTGTACTTGCGGCCGAGGATGGATACCGGCGACAGATTCTGATCGTCCATAGGAGGGCAACTGACCGCCGGGCAGTCGTCTCCAACCACTTTTATCTGACCACCGCGGCTTACGGCGATCATGAGGGCGACGACGAGCAGCATGGCGACCGGGTGGCTGCATCATTCCATAGCCGTTTTGAGGGCTGGGCCGGGCGACAGGACCGTGATTCCCTAATCCGTTTTCAGACGGCTCTGTGTACCGGCTTAACAGTGGTCCGCGACTATTACACCACCCTGCCCGGACATCCGGTCGACCGTGCCGATTGCCACCAGTATGACCGCACCGCTCGGTTTTCGTACACAAGGGCGTACGGTGGTGGCGGCGGACGCGTTTACACAGGTCCCCGGGCTATTCGCAAGCAATACGTCCGGCTGGCCATGGACAACCGTTGCGTGAAGCTACGAGTCGTGGAGACTTGTTGGTCTGGGCACAGTGGCAGCATTCCTGGTACGACGGTGGCGCTGATCGTTGGCGTCGTGCCAAAGGTGGCGCGGCCGGGGCGGGCGTTGGCGTACCGCGAGTTTGTCCAGCTGTTCGTCATCGACGTGCACACGCGAAAGATCCTTAACGACGTGCTGTGCTTTGAACCTAGCCGGCGCGTGTCCAATTTTCTATCGTCTAGAATCAGTGTGTCGTCTTCGTCGTCGTCATCGTCGTCAGCGTCGGCGTCATCATTGGCGTCGTCGTCGTCGGTGTCGTCGTATGCAACGTCTCCGAGTTCGTCCACATCGGCTACACCATCATCGATGTCGTCCAGGTCGTCCACATCACCATCACAACCGCCGCTACTTCCGTCGTCGTACACCGATTCCACTTCGTCAAATCCAATGTTTTCATTAATTTATACGTTTTCACGGTTACAGTCACTCTCACCGTCGTCGAATAAAATTGATGGCCACTGGCCGACCATATCCACTGGTGTTTCAATCGAAAATGGTGATCACAGACTCGATTCGAGCGAGTTAGCTGCTCTCCGGTCACGTTTCACGACCAACACTCTGGGCATTCGGTTTGCGGCAATATACTCTCCTTATGTTATTGGTGGCGGTGCCGGTGGTGGTAGTGACCAGCAGCAACAAAGCGTCACTTCTAGCAAGCTCAACCCTCGTCAGTTGTTTATCGGATGTGTGCCGTTACACGTCAAGTATGGGCAACTCAAGTTACTGTTTGAGCAATTTGGTGAGGTCACATATGTAAAGGTGTACGAAGGCTACAACAAGCAGACCGGCGCCAAGATGTTGCACAACTACGCGTTCCTTTTTTTTAAAGACGAAAAATCGGTGGAAAAGGCTATCGCTGCGTCACCAATACCACTCGATTCAAACTGGAATCTCAACGTGTCCCGACCACATCACCACACAACGACAGTCGGCGCATGTGATAGGTAACCTCCGAACCGTCTACCGTCGTCTTCAAAACGATATTATTACATTCCTAACCTTTGTAGAGGTTATTCATTAATTTTATGTTTGTTTTTGGTTTTTCCCATATCGTAATGTTTATAATTGCCACGTGTTCACTTCATTTAAGAATATTAAATTCTTTAACTATTATAAAAACGTTTGATTCATTTTTCTAATGTCTTAATTATGATATTATTAAGCTACTCGTGTTTTCATTATACCACACCCTAAAACTATTTTAGGGTGTGGCATAGGGTGCCACTCAACTATATACGCTAAAAAAAAAATTGTTTTTCTAATATCTTACTTCATAATATTTATTTATATGTTATTAAATAGCTGTGGTAAAAATATAATTTAGATAATCACATATTTCGAGGTCGCTCACGCGTTTCAAAGTTTTATACCTATATGATTTTCTGTTAGGTACCTACTTTTCAAGATAAAACTGATTATCTACATTTTTATTATTAAACTTGATTGTTATTTACCCATGCATTTGATATTAACTATTAAATTGTATAAAAAAAAAGTTGAAAACCTTATAGTATGTTTCATCTATAATACATTTATATGCACAATAAATGAATAAAAAATAAAAATGATGAATAAAAAAGTTATAATAATAATAAATAGTAATAATGAATAAAAAAGTAAAAATAATACGGATAAAAAACCTGTATAAAATATATGTATAAATTATATCACTTACCTGGCTGTGGCTCAAGTTTTGAACATTCAACAGTGTTTGATACTTTGTTTGGATTTTGAAGCATTTGTATTGCTCCTCGTAAATTAACTTTTAACCGATTGGTCAATATATATAAATGTAGTTGCTTATTTGTTTTAAACATATTTGGAACTTTCTAAGTATATAAATGTTTAAACAATAAAAATTACAGATCAAAGTTAATAATATACTCACTGTATTCGCACATTACAATGTCACATATGACTTATATCTACTTACATCGCGCGTCACGTATCAACTAAATACACAAATGAAACTAGAACAAGACGTTTGACAGTCCACGTCCTGATATTAATAAACAAACTAAATCAAAGTCATAACATTTATTGTAATTATAAAACATAGATAGTGTGTTGGACGATGCTGCAACCGTGGGATCTGCTGAACAGGGGCGTACTCAAGGGGGGGGTTTTCGGGTCCGGACCCCCTCCATTGAGATATCTACATTTACACAATTGTTTAATAGTAAATCGTATAATAAGAGTAGGTTTACAGTGTATTTTAATATTTCCCATTATCTTCAGTATACAAAGGTTATAGATTATATTATTATATTATAATTTATAATGTATAAACCGTGTTTAATTTATATTACTATTGTAACTACTAACTATATTATAGTTATTAACAGTAATATGTTGGTAATGAATTAAACTTTAACTATAATTAGAGAACAAATAAAATAAAAATTTTGGACCCCCCCCATAAAAAAATCCTGGGTACGCCTCTGCTGCTGAATAAGAGTTTTTGTATGTGACACGGAACATTGTCGCAACAACACACAAACCAGAATCAAGTCAGTCAGTCGTAGTATTACCGGTAAGTAGTGACACTGGTCCAGCGTTGAGTCAAAAATTTGTAGCTATAATTATAATTTTTAAATACCAATTTTATAACAAATACAGTAATCATATCAGTGCTGAGTACAGCAGAGCTGCTGTGGATACTTATAATTTTTGTGCAAATAACTGCCTCTTGTGAAATACGAACACAGTGTTACTTATTATTTACATTTATATTCTTTTACACCAATCATATACTTGTTGCAATACAATATAGTCAAATTAAATTAAATATTTTTATAATTAAACCAGATCAGTTGTTGTCAGAAATAAAACAAATAGAAAATATTCTACCTGAAAATTTACAAATCCCTATCAAATTTAATGAAAATAATACACAAGAAATATACAAAATATTACATATAGACCTTCACCCAATGAATGATAGAATAAATTTTCATCGTATGCTCGTATGTATGACATTAATTTTCGACACTTTGTATGCATTCCGGGGCACGATACTGTCGTGAAAATAGTCACGGTACTTTAGCTGATGTTGTTTCCTTTAACTATTATTATATCGTATTGTAAACCTGTGCGTGCAGCAATAATTTTTATTGTGTTATTATAATATTTGTATGTATAGCACACATTATCGAATGCACTCAGCCGCGACTCCATAGACAGGGTCAACGGTCCATCCAATTGACTAACGTTGGATTAAGCGTATGTTATAGTAGTGTTGTCTGCCTCACAATATGAGGTTGCATGCAAACTACCGTAGTGTACCCATAACCTACGCCCAACGTATACACGACGAGCCGCGTTACAATTTAAATCATTTTTACATAATAATATAATAGCCGGTTCAAAATCAAAATCTTTACAATTGTTTATTTTTGACTGTAGTAGGCGATATATTATTATATTTCAAAGCCGTGAAATGAATAATTTGACGTTATTGTCGGTACTGATCCTCGTCGTGTGCGTTAAGCAGATGGGCTGCGATCAGTCATCATCTTGCTCACGGCATCTGCAAAGACCGGAACACAAATACCACCTGACAAAGGAATGTGCCGAGTCCAATATGCGAATTGTTGCATCGTCGAACGCGACGAAATTGGAATTATGCGTCCAGTTAGCAGCGACTCAAAACGCTTTTGCGTTCACGTACGCAAATTTCACCGAAGGTTCGACGACAATATTATAATTATTAATAAGTTCTATTTCGGAATATACTCCATTCTCTTATACTATTGTTTTTTATCCGGTACTTCCTGAAACACCTGGTACCTCTTGAGCTTTCTCAATGACTTGCCACAATCCATAATATGCTGCAGTTAAATCCTATTACAAACGGCACCTTAGTCAGTATTTCCAAAATAAAATAACAATAAAACATTGTCCATGCGATTGTAAACTATCCACAACCAAATAGATCAGTTTGTTTAGCTATAGGTGCGATATTAGATCAACTAATTGCTAGACATATTTTGGACGCTTACCATTTTGAATAAATAAACTTCTGTTTACGGTGTTAAGGATATACAAATAATTTATATAAGAAAGTAATAATTAAGTAAAATAAGTAAATAAAGTAAAGTTTATTATTTACTTAAGTAAATTAAGTAAATAATAAAGTAGTAATTTACAGAAAAAAAAAATAATATTTTTAAGATTAAAGGAAATTTCAGCGATGAAAGTTCTAGAATAAAACTAACAATAATAAATATATTATACAAAAAATATTAATAATAGTATATAGTGGAAGATATAGAATTTACAAAAAATATAAAAATAAATAAATATTATATTATATAAAAAATATATATATATACAAATATAATTAGATATAATAACTTTTTATATGGTGAAGGTAAACTACGTAGAATTAATAGGAATCATGTTTATTTAGAAGAACTAAAAAATAATAAGCACGAAGTACATATTATAAACTTAGGGGATATAACATGGAGATGGTATGTTTAAATTGGCATATTATATTAAAAGTCTACAAAAGATTGAATGAACGTTTTAAATTCAAAAAATAAAATAAAATTACTAGAAATATTGAATTAATCATGGAATAACATTGTAAGGGAGAATGTAAAGAATTATTAAAAGTAATAGATACCACAAGGGACCCATGTTACATACTAGATTAGCCTAAATAATTGAATATATTATATATTAACATACGTGCGTAATGATTTTATTATATTATTCATATAGATATAGCATATAGTAATTAACATTAATTGGTGGAAGATTTTATAATTAATAAATAAGATTACAATCAAAGGGAAATAAAAACACTTATATTATATACTTAAACTTACATTTTTACATTTCTAATATTATAATTTCAGGTAAATAAAATATTACTTTTGTTTTATTACTAATACGAAAAAAAAAAATGTAAAGTAAAATATTGTAAATGACATTATAATTGTAAAATGTCTAAGTTTAAATATAAAACAAATTGTAAACTGTAAAAAATTATAACAAGATTGTTATTGATTGTAAATTAAATGTAAAATGTATGACAAAATTGTAAAACCAACTATAACAACATTGTAATTCAAATGTAAAATTAACTATTGTACTTAAAAATTATTGTAAAGATTTTTAACCTAGGAACCTATGTTATTAATCTCTTTTTTGGCTGGAAAGGTGTAAAGGATAAATAGACTTTACAAATTAATATTATAATATGCTAACTGAACCACTATAGTTAACCGTGTAATGGATACGTCCATAGATCTTGCACAATGTATAAACCATAACACACTTGACTGCACATAATCCCATCCATATAAGGCAACATTTTGGTAAACTAGTTAAATTTGGCAAACATAACAAATTTAGCATACGAAGCGATAGTGTCATCTTTACGAAAACAACCACTTTTCAACGACCACACCCAAAAGACACCTGCAAGGTCCACTCGCCGATCATATCAAAGGAGCCGACATCGTATGTAGGAGGGCAAGGGACAGGGCATATATAGATGTACCGTAGCCGTGGAGACCAGAGCTACCTTCACGCCACACTCAGCTATATACTTCGAGATGACTATATTGTTATAATAAACAACTGTTCTATTTTACTGTTCAATTAACTATAATTTTATTTCGAACCATCATCTTTTGGATCACTGAATTGGCCGCACGCAACAACGGCCTCGTGAACATCTATATTAAAAAGCACATACGAATACATTTACAGTTGAACTTGTGTGAGGGTATTCGGCTTTCACAAACAACAAACCAAAACTCTTACCGTGAAGAAAAAATTGCAGCATAATGCTATGCTACAATTTAATCATATTGGTAACAGGACGTTGGCTATATTATAAGCGAAGCAGTCAGTAAACTATAATGAAATAACAATAAATCATGGTAATTCAAAAACGAAAAAATCAACAAAAATAATGTGGCTGAACACGTGTGTTCAGTGCATTTTGTCGACGTGCTTGGTAGCGCTGGCTACATCAGACGGTTGATGAACTTCACGTCTCTTTGACTCTGTCCGGTTTCGATGAACACAATCTCGTGGTCGACAACCCAATATTTTACACGCATATTGAAGATTAATTTTGTTTCAACATCGTTCATTCCACAACAATGATGGGCTAAGCCGACGACAGGGCCCGTGGTGGGTGAAGATACCAACAACATCAGATCCACGTCTCAAATCATCACTTGTCATTCGTCGTAACGTACAATTCCCCAATTCCCCCTCTCATACAAGCACATATGAGAGGTGTCGCATGACGCGGGTTCCTTTTTTTCCCTTATCCTTAATCTCATTATTTATATAATATAATTTATCATTTTGTTTTTATTGTTGCAAGTAGTAAATCACATTACAAAAAAAAAAATACACTTAGAAAATCAATATAAAAAATATCGTTATTAAAACATTATTATTATTAAAAGATTTACGCTTAGACGGCGTACGGGTCATAGATCGCCTTGCTCTGGCGCCGACACCGAGATACTTTATTGAACATAGAGCATATGCTTGTAAAATTATTATTATTCATGTGTCGCTTGCTTCATTATTTACAATGATCTTATATTATTCTTTAAATTAAAATACATGATCTTAATCTTATCCCTCTTAAACCTGCTAAGTGCCATAAAATGTATTATTTCTCTGTACTAGCAATGTGCTACTGTTGTTATTATTCACTTGTGTGAAAGCTAAATTATTATTTTACTGTAAATAGTCACATTATTTTTCACTCCTGTGAAAGCCAAATTATTATTATATCTGTAATTGTAATTTAAATTATTATTATTTGCAAATTGTTGCACCATGTAAAATATAAACCACCTGATTACCTTAAACTCACTTTTATTATTTCATTATTTTAATAGTGTCACCTTTATTACCTTATATTAGCTTTATTTTAAATCTTTTACTTTCATTACTAATTGTATGTATTAAAGCCTACCAGTTCCACTGACTTGGCCTTCAGGTCTACACGAAGTGCGGTTGGTAGGTCACAAGTCAAGTGCTCCCCTTGACTCGTGGGTAGTTTTTGAGAATTAAAATACCAAACTCTTACACACTAGAAACTTGAAAGTTCTTACCTTGATACAGTTTCGAGAAAAATGCACCTCCTTGGTTAATCTTGATCGAAAATACTATACCATAATATACTCTTAAACTATTGTCCTTTATCCAAAACTTCCTAAAGCACCTCGTACCGCATTTAGGTCTCTCAATGATTTGCCACATTCCTTGGAACAATTTATCGGCCATTGCATACACTTGTAGCAAGTCACATGGTAGCACGGCCTCGTGCACATCTATATTTAAAAATACATACGAGTACATTTATAGTTTAATTTGTGTGAGAGTATTCAGGCCACTGACCCTAGCACCGCAAAGTAAACATTTTGTTACGAAAAAGGTTTCACAAATTAGTAACCAATAATTTCGTAATAATTTGTGACTCAAGTATAACCACCTAAAATATTTGCGGGTGCCAGGGTAAGTAGTACTCCAGCACCAGACACTCGAAAGACTTACAGGGTCTGTAATGGTTCGAGAGGTTAGTAACAATTTGTAATAATTCGTGTCAGGTCAGTGACCTAGGGTATTCGGCTTTTGCAAACAACAAATCAAAACTCTTACCGTGATTAATAATTGCAGCATAGTATGCTACAGTTTAATCCTATTGCAAACAGGACAATGGCTATAATGGTGAAGCAGTCAGTATTTCTATAACGACATAACAATAAAACATGGAAATTCAAAAACGAAAAAATCCACAGAAAATAATGTGGCTGAACGCAGTTTGTTCAATGCATTTTGTCGACGTATTTGTACCAAAAATGGAAATTGCTGAATTCGATCATTATTCTATTAATCATGATCGTCAAAATATGTTTGATAGTTGATCGTCGCAACGTCTACTGCTAATAAAAAAAAAACCGATCCAGGGAATCATTAAAAACTTAAAAGCTCTTACTTTGATACATTTTCAAGAAAAATGTACTTCCTGGGCTAATCTTGATCGAAAATATCATACTTTATTCTCTTAAACTATTGTCCTTTATCCAATACTTTCTTTTACACCTGGTACCGCATTAGCTCTCTCGGCGACTTGCCATATTCCTTGGAACAATTTATCAGACCTGGCGTACACTTGTGGCAAGTCACATGGTAGCACGGCTTCGTACACATTTTTATTAAAAAATACATACGAATATACATTTACAGTTGAATTTGTGTGTAGGCATATAATTTCACCTATAGAAGTGTATTATGTTTTAATTTAATACATTATAATATTAATAATGGTATATATGAAGTTGAATATAATATAATCATTTTACAATAATAATAATATTATATACAGCAAGATTAATTTTCATGACTGCGATAATGATATTATGCACAGATTTTTATCGGTATAATTAATACACAGGTACGACGTCTATGCTGAGTTTCACTTGCAATGTTTTCGATTGCCCGGAGTTCCACCCGTTTCTACTCGCTGCCGGTGAATCGGTGTATGACTATTATAGCATGTACTCAAAACCTTTGCGTGAGTACCTAAAACTAGTCCAAGTACTTTTATATTGTAATGAATAATGAGCAATATAAAAATATAAATAATATGTAGATACTCTATCAAAATTATGCTACAAGTATCAGCTCTAAAAAGCTGTATTCGCATTAAATTTTATTTTTATACACAGCCAGTGAAAACTATACTTGTGCACCAGGTCTTGGTGTATTCGAAATGGTGGTGAATCCTTTGAACTATTCAAACGCTATGGTTGCGTGTGAAGACGTCGGCGGCCACCTCGCTAATGTCGTATCCGATTCTCGGACTTCATTTTTGGCCACGTTGGTGTCGTCAGATTTGAAAAATAATCCCCCCAGAAATCGCAAAGCATTTGTTGGATTATTCTTCGAAAACGGCTTTGTAACGATCACAGGTATATCACAGTTATTATATTATTATAATGTTCCGGGTTTCCACCATATACCGTGTTGTGTATGGTTGAATTTATTTAACTTATGAGCTGGAACGTGTAACAACATTTTGTGACGCACTTATTAACTACTTATATACAGACCATGAAATGGGATTGTGGATCCCGCTTATTAAAAATCCTTCTGAAAATAGTAATTTAATAATCACAATTTGAAAAAACGCTACACATTATAGTATTACTGTATTACCTACTCTATTAGTGATTATTTATTACTTAAAGATTTGATTATGGGCAATGTGCATTATAATAGATTAATTACGCGTGCCTACCTAGATAACCATAGATAATTTTGTACAGCTAGTACAGTATTATGATTATATTATTTATAGATACTTTTAACAATAATATCAAAGAAGAAAATGTTTCACATTTTCATTACATTCATTCTGAAGATTCTACCAGTATAGTATAAAATAGAGTTGCCTTAAACAAGTGTGTAAGAAGTAAATTTAACAACTCCAGAAATTTCCAGCTTCAAATATTGGCAGGGTTGCTATCTGATACACTTACAGACCAGGTTCTGTGGAGTGTCATATGAAAACCGGGCCGAATGGTAGCTTTGCCAGACAGAGACCAAATCCGCTGTCAGAGTACACTGGATTTAAGTTTGTGGGAAGATCAATAAAATAATAGAATCACACAAATTATAGAATAATTTAAGTTATATTATGAAAAGAAAATATTTAAGTTAATAACGAAGAATTTCCTCACGGCATAAAAACTTCGTTTAAGAATGATATAGTACAATAGTTCGTCGATAACAACTAGGCGACATAAGGTATATCATTATTTTCATCTAAATCATCTTTTATTGCATGAATTTCACTAACCGATGGGCTGAACGGCGATACGTTTGTAATAGTACTTAAATATTCTATTTTCATAATATAACTTAAATTATTCTATTATTT
>NC_042493.1:78837640-78838366 GCF_005508785.2 Acyrthosiphon pisum
GACAGCGGATTTGGTCTCAGTCTGGCAAAGTTACCATTCTGACCGGTTTTCATATGACACTCCACAGAACCTGGTCTGTGAGTGTATGAGTTGTATCAGACAGCGACCCTGCCAATATTTGAACCTGGAAATTTCTGGTGTCGTTAAGTTTACTTCCTACACACTTGTTTAAGGCAACTCTATTTTTCGGTTAAGCAATTAATTGTATTACTCGTTGATAATGTACAAGTTGTAGTAGTCGTGATGTCTTTGATTATAAGTGGTTCAATATTAGAAGATAATCGTTTGCTGTACTGATCGTGGGCTCAGAACCAAAAGGTGCTAAATCGATTTTTTCGAAAATCCACTTTTTGATATAAATGGGTTTATTGGTCAATGGTCTATAATCCAAACTCACATCCAACTTTTTAAGTTCATTATTTAAGGAGTTATCCAGAACTAAAAGGTGCTAAATCGATCAAATTTACACTTTTGTTATTTGATAGCGATCTAGATAGCACCTTTTGGTTCTTGAGAATAGTGTTAAAACCAAAAGGTTCTATCTATAAGATAAAATAAATTAGTGATAACCAAAAAGTACTATCTCATATTCACTGTATCAACCATACAATAATAATATGATGGTACAATATTATTAATTATTGTACATTTTTATCAACAAAACAAAGATTTCTATAAATAATTTTAATAAATATACGGTACATTTACCTTAGTCCTTAGTAAATA
>NC_042493.1:78838416-78926796 GCF_005508785.2 Acyrthosiphon pisum
GAAGAACTTTTGGTTTTAACGGAAATTTTTATATTTTTGTTTTCTTACGTTACATTTGATTTCAAGAAAAATAAATTGCTAGTGTTAACTCAGAACAACTTTGTGAATTTTTAGATGTGCTAATCATTAAAAATCATTCATTACGAAAAAAGATAATGCAGTTTTAAGTTGAAAATAGTTTAAAATGGCTCTCCTGAACAATTTGATATTTTGAGATAGCACCTTTTGGTTCTGTGCCCACGTGATGTAGATGCGATGATGGATTTATAAACGGCTTTGAGGCATATTAATATTATCTTTAGGGTCACCAAAACAATTATATTAAGTTGTTTTTTGTTCTTTTAAATAGTTTTGGAAAATTCAACTGATATTTCAGAAAAAACATGTTTCCCGTTGTATAACATTCACAAATTGTTCATCAGATACAGAAGCATGTATGCATCATTGCCTATCTTTAGCGATTGATTTTCAGTATTTTGAAAATAATATTTTATAGCAGAATAAAATTCATTAAAATATTCTTGAGTTGTACCTTGTTTCTCATCACCATCTTCATTAAGTCAGTTCGTTTGGTTTAATTTTATATCAGAAACTTTTTTATAATTGTGTTCCTCTTCATTCTCACTTTGAGACAACATTTCATGGGATTTTTCATCCTCCAATAACACAGAATGTGATCTTTTTTGAACATTTTTAACTAGCAATATTTTTATTTTTGTAGGTTTTGATAGTATTTCATATTATTTTTAAAACAATAAGACTCTAAGCTAAGTAATAATAGCTAATAATATTAATAATGTTTTTAAATTATGTGATGTTCAAGGTGAACCGTTGAATTGTTTGCCGTTTAGGGCGTGGGCGCCTGGTCATCCAAAAACTAGTAGTTCGAGAAAAGAGTGTGTAGTTCTAGCAGGCAACAGGTACTGGGAAACAGAGGACTGTTCGAAGAGGTTGCCTTTCATTTGCGAACTCGTGCCGGATGGTCCGCTGAGCCCTGTGGAACGATATTGTGCACCGATAAACAACACCAGTAAGAATTGACAGCAATTTATGGGTACTGTCCAACATATCAGTGGCGTACTCACTAGGGGTTTTTTGTGTTCAACCCGTCCTCCTCCCCTTGGTGTCTATACATAATTATTTTGTTCAACCTTTCCTATTGAATTATTGAAAATATCTGTGTACGCCACTGCAGTACTTCCTAAAGCTAATATTAATTGTTATATATATGTAGGTAGGTAGGTACTATTATTATTATAGGAAGGTGCGGCATATAGGGTGCCTAAAAACGTGAAACAGTAAGCATTTAATGCTTATCTAGAGTGGAAAAGTAATTCTGTGGATTGTGGAATATTATACAACCACAGTTCCGTGTTTACATACCTTTATCGAATGGTTGCTAATAGTTTAGAGAAATTATATTATCAGTGAGTAGTTTTTTGGATCTCAAATATTTATAAAAATATTTTGGTTTTGGTAAAGGTACTACTTTCGTTTTCTTTATATTTTTGGTACAATTAATGAGGTTCTATGTAGCTTGATTCACAGCTACCTACGCAATTTAATGTACCGTGTACTAAAATTAAGGTCAGCCCAACTCTGAGCCAGAAGATCGTGGTTAGTGAATGATACCGTAAGCTGGGGTAACTTTTTACTCTTTTTCATGTTTTTTTAAAAACTGATAACTGCATTTCAATGGTTGGACAAAAATTAAGTAGGTACGCTAGAGTTGTTTAAAATATTTAATTTTTTTTAACTTAATAAAAAGTTTTAAAAAGTGTGTATTAACTTTAACTTTACCCACTTAACTGACTTAAAAAAAAATCATTAATTTGTTCAGCCTTGGTAATAACTTATAATCAGGGCTGTGAATCTAATGCCCTAAAAACCTTAAAAAATGCATTAAAAATGTCAAAAAAAAATGCAAAAAAATATGCACTGAAAATGCAAAAAAAAAAGGAATATAAAATGCCAAAAATTATAGTATAAAATTCATTTAATATGGTTTTCAATTTAGTTTTTACATTTATATTAATATTAGGTACAGGATATTAAACATTAGTACAAAAAAGTGTTTATTTATAAAAAAAAAATTATAAAAATGTTGATTGAATTTGAATTTACATTTGCATTAAGTTAATGCTATTCACCTTTTTAAAAAATTTTTTTTGTATTTATTTTATTAAAATAATAAAACAAACTTAAAGATATTTATTTCTATAGCGTCTTCCTGGTTATCTAGTTATCTAGCAATTGCCTTATTTTATCGAATCGTTATCTTTACCTAACCCGTATATAGCTTGTGACTTGTGTAAAATATTATTTAATAAAATATAAATCTGACATAATATATACAGCCTGTGTAAAATAAAAAAAAAATGTTTTCAAACAAGTCAATTGACGGAATTTGATTAAAAATACTAGAAAATGAACTAAATAAGCAAAATATGACCTAAAAATGCGAAAAAATGACCTAAAAAATTTAAAACGTCAAAAAATGCAAAAATATGAAAAATAAAAGTTTCATAAATTGATTTGTAGTTACATAATTCAAATTATGTACTTACAAAGCTATGTTTTATAATCACCAAAAAAGAATACACTTTCCTATAAATTCACAGCCCTACTTATAATCAATACTTACGTTTGAAATCTGATGTTGAAAATAATAAAACACAATTTTGACCCCAAGTTGGCCTGTTTGATGGTACCTAAATATTTCTTTAAGTGTACTCTTATAAGTTATAGTCAACACACTAAGTAATAGCTTTACATTTACATAAATATGTGCTTAGTAAGAAGCCACTTTCTGTATCAAATTTCACGGTTTCAAACAGATCCTTGCAACAGAACCCTACAGTGAGCAAGATCACCAATCAAATAGCAATTCTGTTGCAACTTAAGAGTTACACTGCCCATGTGTAAACAATGTATAGAATTTTCCCGTTATTTACAAAATTAAATAATATTATTTAGGCAAACGATTTTACTTGTGATTAATAATCACCTAACCCACGGTGGAGCTGTTATTCACACTGTTTACACAGAATAAGGTAACAGTAGGTGTAATAGCTCATTAACACTAGGTACCTGGGTAATGGCATATTATGCCAGTCACTCACACATATTATATTGTTCACTACTCGCGTGTCAATCCATCCACAAAATAATTTGTTTCTTCAATAAACATTTGGAGCATTCGTGAGAACATTTTCTACACAACACAAAATATTAGCAAAAACTACTTAAGTTATGATTTATAAATTATAAATAAAATTTGTTGACATTAGCGCATTCTTAGCTGTCATTGAGAATAATTGGAACTTCTTTTATAAACTAATAAAATTCAGTTTCCAAAAATACAAATAATAAATTTTAATATTTAATGTACACATTTGTTATTTATCGCTTAACAATATTAGAGTCATAAATGATTAGTGACTACTTTCAAATGCATATAATATGTAAAATATTTAAAAACAAAATTATAAATAATCATTTTTTTTTTTAGAACGTAGAAAAAATTGTATTTTACGTAACCACAATCAATTTGAACAAATAGAGCAAACAAAACAACAATGCAATGGTAATATCAACACAAACAAATCTGAAGCCATTAATGACAACAATTAAGTTTTGATAGACAATATTACACAAAAATGTTATGTAACATTGTACAGGGATGAAGTATCAAACTAAAATTAAACTTGCAAGAATTAATAACAACATATTTATTAATGTATACATCCTAAAATACTATTAATATAAAATTAATTAATTGCTTTTGGTAAAATAAACATACTCTAAAAGTAATATAAAATTTTGTTATTTTGGTCTTCCATTTTTTCCAATAATAATAGTTATCAAAATTGGTACAATTTATCAATTTGAACTTTATATTTATCATATATTTCTCTTCGTTTGATTTTGAAAGCAGCTGTCACTAGATTATTGTCTGGTGTCCATACATCATTACATATTATAATTGCTGTAGGTATTTCAAACCTTTCAAGTTTATCTGAAATCAATTACACCCATACAAAATTATTACAACATTATTTAAAGACCAAAACCATCAATATTAACATACTTTTTCTACCATGGGCAGTCAACTCATCAACAACTGCTTTCTCCAACTCCTTATTTGAAAACAACTCTTCAATACTAATTTCATTTACATTTTCAATATTCAATTTTTTAGCCATATCTATCAAGTGATGTCTGTTCGGAACAACCAATGCAATTGTATACATATGAAATGGATTTCCATAAATACATATATTATCAACAACTGGGCAGGTTTTGAGTTGTGATTCAACCTTACCAAGAGACACATACTCGCCACCTTGCAATTTTACTAAATCTTTTTTACGATCTGTAACATATGTACATATTATATAAAGTTGTAGGGTTATTTTAAGAGACAGTTCAACAATAATACTTGCCAATTATTTTAATGGCACCATCGGCTTCCAACTGACCAATGTCACCAGTTTTAAACCACCACTTGCCATCTTTTTCAAAAAATTCTTCTTTAGTTTTTTCAGGATTTTTATAATACCCAGGTGATATGTTGTCTCCACCTAAGAAAAATATTAACCGTTAAACATATTCAATTCTAAGTTGTATTACAAATTGAATAACTGACCTATAATAAGCTCGCCTCTTGGATATGGTTTATCTGTTATCCTATAGCTACCTTCTTCCCAACTGACTAACATGAAATCATTAACCGTTAGTGGAGCTCCTACTCGACCCGTTGACATATCATCTCCTATTATAATTATTTTTTAATCTGAATATTTTAAAACTGTTTTGTTTTAACAAAATTAATATTATTGTACTAACGGCTCATTGCAGATCCACATGAACTAGTCTCAGTTAGTCCATAACCTTGTTGAACGTTTTCACATAGGCAAATTTTGATAAGAGTATGAGTTTCTGGTGACAGAGGAGCTCCCCCACACAGAATGAAACGTATACGACCTCCCAATAATGCGCTTGTTTTTTTAAATACTAACCTGAAATAAGAATAAGAAGTTAATATAAAGCGCATTCAAAGGTCCAAATAAAAATAATTATGTAACACATTTAATTTTACAAATTAATTAGTGGAGTTTGAAATCCACGTTCCATCCATTTTCTTTTATATTCAAATGCAAATTTGAATAATGTTTTTTGTAATGTCGTCCCACTAGAAACTTTTTCATTAATGCCTTTGTAGATACGATCTAATATGAGCTATATAAACATATTAACATACAAATAATTATTTTAAAATTGCAAAACCTGTTTTGAAAATTAAAATGCATACAGGAACTGCAGTCATGAGGGTTGGTCTTAATACAGCTGCATCACCTTTTGTTCCACGTTTGATTTTACTAGATGTATCAATCATAGTTAATGGTGTGGAATATCCAATTCTAATTCCGCATAATAAACAAGCAAGTTCTGTAATAAATAAATAAATAAAAAAAATACATAATTAAGTAAATGAGAGTACATGGTCTAAAAATACAATTGATAAATAGTGAATTCATTAAAATTATGATGAAAATTTTGTACCTGATATTTTACAAAAAAAAAAATAAACAGATTTTAATTTATAAAAACCAGTTGTAAATAATTTATAATCAACAGACAATATTATACTTTATACCAATGCAACTTTTATGTCGGATTGCATGAAAAATGAATGCATTTAAATGATATTTAGTAGACTATCGTGTCACCTTAAATCATAATAAATTCATTAAATGTTCAGTGATTATTCATGCAACCCAGCATTAGAGTTACATAAATACATATATACAAAAAAATGCTAATAAATTAATTTTAATCACCTCCAAGCAATTCAAAAACATGTGCCAATGGTAAATATCCCATAAATACGTCTCTCTTGTAATCTATACTAATAGCATCAGTAAAAGCTTTGAGCGTTGATATAAGATTAGTGTGTGATAGATTAACACCTTTAGGCGTGCCTGTTGATCCACTAGTGTACATAACAATTGCTATATCATTCTTTATTGGTAAATGGTTTTCTAAAATACAAATTTAAAAATTATTTTTTTTTTTTTTTTATTAAAAATTAAAATATTATATTAAAAATTTAACCTGTAACTGTGTATTCTGACCCCCTTTTCAAAACAGATTTAAATGATATTATTTCAACTCCGTCTTTATAGCCACTGGTGTTTGTCTTTGCTAATTGATCTTCCATGTAGATTAAAGTTTTAACTCGAGGAGTGAGTTGTAAAATTTTTTTAAATTTTGGTAACAGATCATGTGAAGTAATAACAATAGTGACCTCAGTTTCGTTTATACCATGTGCTATTGCATCTTCTCCAAGGGTCGCGTATAATGTTACAACTATGATAATTATAAATATATTATTATTCTAATCATATAAAATGTATAAATAATTAATTATAGAAAACAAAAAATAGTCTTACAATAGATTATTTGATTATTTATAATAACATGTATACTTAAATTATAACTAGTATTAAAAAGAAATTTTGTGTACTAAAATGCTTACTCACCGGGTATATTTTGTTTGAAACAACCTTGAACAGATATCATCCATTCAGCCCTTGTTTCAGCAAATATTGCTATATTTTCTTTAGGCTTTTGACCTAAAGATACTAAAGCATTTCCAAAATTATCAGATGCCTTGTCCACTTCTGTAAATGTCATCCATCTATAATCTCCCATGACATACTAAAAAAAAATTTTAATCTTTTTTAAATCTCATAATAACATAATTAATTATTTTAACTTTATTTGAACAAAAATGTTTTATATAAGTTTTGTAATTAAATAAATACTATTTGAAAATTTGATTCTGATAATTTTGTTGCAATTACAAAAGTCAACAAAATATTACAAAACAAAAACATTAAAAAAAACTTAGTTTTTATTTCTGCTTATTGTGGTTTTTAGTTCCATATTAAAATTAAAAATATCCAATACCATTGTAAATCATATATAAGCAATTATTAATTGGAGCTAGTGTTATGCTACATGTGATATATATGAATACTTATTAGTTTAAACAAAATTATTGTCTCTAAGGTAATATATGCAATCAAAGATACAATTTTAAATAAATACTAACAGTTAACATCCAAAAAATACTTAGTTATTAACATATTCCATGCTGATGTGTCATTCAAAATTGGATTATCATAATTCATAATATAATATAAGTTGATACTTACTTTTTTGAAAATTCTTCCATTTCGCTGCACTTCGTCTTCTTCAGCAAGTACATCTCTAGTTCCAAGGCAATATGAATCAGCATATTTATTTACAGCATACTGAAATACTTTTTGTAGTGTATCTATCTTATCTTTGACTAAAGTAAGATGATTCGATGTGGGTTTACTTAAGGTTTTAATGATAATTGTGTTATCATCAAATTTGGTAATATCAGACTGAAAAAAATATAAAAAATTTTAGTAATATTCTAAAAGACTAATATGATCACTAAATTGATTTAGCTGTGATTATTTATCAGGTTAAACATATATACACTGCTAAACATTTAAATATCATAATAATTATTATGTAGGTATTTAATTAAAGAAATATGATGATTTTTATTTTTCAGAGAGTTTAAATGGTATTTAGTTGTAATATAAATCTCCAAGTTAAAACTCATAAAAACATGACATTATAGGTAATAATAATAAAAACTAGAAAGGGCATGAGTTTTAAATAGTTACAAATAGGTATAAGTAAATAAGTAAATTACATGTAACAATAATTAAGATACCTATATGATAAATTATGTTATATTATAAATTATATATTTTAATAGATAATCATACTTTTATTTGCTTGGACTTTTGCTTCTTATTCCATGGCTGTTGTAATATTAAATACACAGGATATGTTATGACATCATATATAAAGGATATTGTCTTGAAAGCTGACAATAAATAAGCATTTTCCATACTGAAAAAAATAATAATTCAATAAAATAAACTATTAAAGGGCTTAAGAGACTAAAAACTTTTTTTTATACCTGTAATTATTAATTGTTATTATTTTATGATTATAAATTATTAACAACTTAACAAAGTAAAATAGTTATAATGTTTAATAGTAAGGTAGCCTATGAATTTTTTATATATACCTAATGTATACTTTTATTCACTTTAACCTTCATATTAATATGAAAGTCCAAATATAAATATGATTAGCTACCTAACGAATTACATTTATTTTGAAGTAGGAATGCTTTAATTATGTATCAAAGTCTATTTTATATTGAGCATTATTTATTCATCTTCTATGAAGATATATTTTTTTTTATTGTGTGCCTGTTGATATTTTGTATTTCAAAATAATTATTTTCCAAAGTATTTCCTAATTTAATATTTATGTTCATAAAAAACAATTCTTGTTTCAAATGTATTTGATACATAGGTAGGTACATTATGTATAGGTGATACACTATAAAATATAATAATTTGTCAATTGTTATTAGAAAGAAATAACAATTACATTTAATATTTACTTTGAAGATAGAACACACAATGTTGACCATAAATACATTTAAAATCATTTAAGTACATGACATTAACTGATAAATAAAAATGGAATGGAATTATAATATAATATATTGTAGCTATTTATATTTTAGATAAAGAATAGTTAGGTGCTTCACAAAGTGCAAAGGAACTAAACTGATAAATATTTAGTATTTACAAATCAATAATATTAATTACTACCTACCTAATGTAAAAAAAAAGTAATTACTTTCCTATCATTATGTATAGTGTTGGTATTTGCACAATTTGGTGTTTTAAAAATAACACTAGAACCTATCATATAGCTAATTTGTTTTTAACAAATATAATAATTAGACTATGATACAATTCATATTTATTTTTGAAACTGACATTGAACATTGAGCATAGGTATGTATAATTATTAAATGACGAATAAACAATGGTACCCAGAGGCGTGCTGAATAGTAATTTTTTGAGGCAATTGCCTCAGGGAAAATTCAGGTGGGTGGGTGGGTGTATTAGTATAGATGTGCAACTTATACCTAAAAAAACTTAATAATATTTATTATTTTGAATAATAAAAAAAAATAGTGAAAAAACTGTTGGTGGTGGGGAGGGGGATAAAATTGTATAGTTTGCCTTAGGTCTGCTTGTCAGTTTGGCACGCCACTGATGGTACCTAGTGCCTATTACAGGTACCAATATTTCTGTGAATATTTCCATGGGCATTCATAGCTATTAAATTATTGGATAAGTTATATTGAAGGGAATGGTTGGTTCAACATAATTTACTAAGAGTATAAGACATGAATATCACAATGACAAGAATGAGCCTATTTTTCAAGCTTATCTTGTCAACGTAGAAGTGTAAATTGTAAATTGTCACTTTCTTATTTTTGAAAAACAAATTAAACACTAAAATATTAACATGCTCTAACCATTAAAATGATTCTCAAATAGAAAATTTTAAATACTTTAGAAAGATGGAAAGTTATTGATGAAATTGTACCTAGTAGATAAAAATGCTGATTATTACAGGGCTACATGAGCAATAAAGTTACGCAATCGTAGTCACAAATGTAGCGGTGTTCACCGTTTATAATATTTTCAAGATGTGACATAGGTATCTAATAATAATGACATGTACTGTTCGGTTTACTCACTTGTACGGTGTATGCACACGGAGACGGATAACAACGATTGGGCACCAATGTGTATAATATTATTAGGTATGGACCTTATGGTTAATATAATATAGCGACTAGAGACCATACATGATTAGTGAAGTGAAAGTGGAGGTTATAGTACGGTACACCAATGTCCGCACAAAAGTAAGTGAATGAACAATAACGAAGGAGACGTGTGCTCCAATCGTCGACGTCGCGATACTATTCCGACGATGTCGAATCTTCAGGTACGTACAACAGCGGAAAACGGTGAAATGACAAGTGAAAATAATAATAATATTGTTATTAATGAAAAAAAACAGCTCGACTGGTATCACGGATCGACTTGGTGATAATGATTTTCAAACAAACGTCCTGCACACTATCAATTACTCGCGTACTCAACCGAACACGCACGCACGCATGGCAGAGGGATTGACGAATAATAATAATTATAATATTATAGTACAAAATATTATCATACCACGTCATTCGTGGCTCCGGAGTAGTGGTAGCTCGCCTTTAGGTATATAGTAATATAGTAGACAAGAATAATGAAATTATCATCATCATACAGTCACAGATATAATATTATTATAGTGTTATAATGTATAAGCTTATAATTATGGCCGTCGACTGCGTCTAAGTCCAGGAAATAGGTAGTAATGGTAATAATTATTATTATTATTGTCGCAGTGCGTTGTGGAATAAATTATTAAATCGTATATTATATTATTATTATATCTATAGCGTAGAATCCACACTGTAGATAACGGCAGAGACGCGACCTCGTGACCGACAATGAATAATATATATATTATTATTATTACTATCATCAATACTTGACGGTACCTAATAATATTATTTTTACAATATTATGTAATAGGTAATTAATAACCGGACAGTGTTGGTGATGCGTGCTACCGGCGATTGATGACTACAAACTTCAATATTATAGACTTAAAGACTTCTTAGTTCTCATACTGTATAAACAACATACTACACTAATACACATCTACACGTCATAGTTCCGACATAGTATGTGTTGAAGACGAGGGGCCAGAGAGTTATAAATTATATAAACCTATACTTAATACTCGTGTCCTATTTAGCTATCGGGGAGAGGGTCAAAAAATATTTATAAATATTTTACTTACCGCCACATGACTGCTATATATAGTTACTGTTGTAGAGTATAACAATGTTATAATATTTAATGTACTGTTTTCTATGATTTTGTTTTGTCAGACCACAAAATATTATTCGCAAGAGTGTGCAGACCGCGGTAATATTATATTGAATCGACGACAGTAACAATAATATTGTACAATGTATCTATACATAAATTAGGTATATTAAGACGAAAGCCGCACGTGACTATATTATGTAATATATTATATTTTCCCGAGCTAGGTCACCATGTACATACATATTGTATAGGTAGCTCTTTTTGCTGTGAAATTATTTTTATTTTATTTTTACATTAAATAGGTGGATATGATATTATTGTATACTGTAGATAGGTACCTACATATATACCCTCGATATAGGTTAGGTATTTATATTCGCGGTGTGAATAACAATAAAACCTCTAAAATAGATGTTCATTGTTGCCTTGTTATAAGAATACCGAAGAATTATATGATTTTATAATATTTATTAACGCTGGCAGAATAAATACCTACCTATGTTATAAAACAATACTTTTAATAAACCAAGCGCGATACTTCTCTGTCGGTCGGCGAGTTGGTGCAGCTCAAGTCAAGCGATACAATGCAATATTATTATTTATTTGTATTATTATTATTGTTACTGTCGTGCGACTACTATTATGCAGTTACGATTATTACTGATGTATTAAAATATAAAAATATTATATAATACGGGATCGTAGGTAGAGGTAGGTACTATACTGCTGACTATGACGATGTACCAACGGCGATGACCGCCCGCCGCCGTTTCGATCGATTTCCTCGACGACATGACCGCGGCCCTCGACAATTTATAGTGCGGGCGCGGATCATACACGGTTGGTACGCAACACGAGTCATAGAGAGCACTGCCCCAATAGAGCACTGGCAACTTACAGAGGGTCAATACTTGGCCACTTGAGTAACGCAGTTAACATTTGTTTTCATATAGAAGTAATAGCAGAAGTAGAATATTGTTTATACAATATAATATTGTGTCTGAAATCTGTATGACTGTAGATAGTAATATAGTGTACAGGGGCGGATTCAGGGGAGATTTGGAAGGTCAGCTGACCCCCAGTTTCTTTCCCAGTTAAATGTGGCCCCTCGAAATGGCAAACTACATAAACATTTTTTTATTTGAAAAAATTATGTACTGTGGCGTATTCACGTGCCCCCTTGTAAATTTTTTATCGACAATATTTTTATGTAACTAAGAGTATCATATAAATGAAAAATTCAGTTGATAGGAATAATACTACCAACTATTAATTATTATTTATTATTTATTATAATCATTATTGCTTAAAAACGATAGTGTGTATGTATTAATAGTATTATTGATTAAAATTAAAATTATACAATTTATATGCGGTGCCAACCCCCCCCCCATCAAAATATCGAAGATCTGCCCCTGATTATGTACAATGATCAACAATAAAATAATATTAAATAATAATAATTTATAAAATGTATACAGGCTCAAGAATGTTTCTATACAATTACAAATTTACAAATATAATTATATAAATGTATAAGTATATTATGATGTAGGGGTACCTATATAATACAGCCATGAAGACTAAGTATTGAAGTAAAGTGTACACAATTTTATTTTAATTAATATTTACAAAATTAAATTAATTCTTCTTTGAGTTTTTGCAAAATTATTTAAGACTGTTTCCACATCAATATTTATGTATTTTTCTATACTAAGTAAGCCCAAACTACTAAAACAAAATTGATAACTATTGTCTACAGAGCAAAGGTGGGCATTAACTAGTTAGTTTATTTTCTAATCAACTTATGAACTTAACTAGTTTAATTTACAGTTGAAATAACTTAGCTTTTCTCAGTTGATTTTAAAAAAATCCATCAAGTTAAAAACTTTTAGAAATTTTTTGTTTATACGTGAGTATTAATATATCAGTAAGAAAAGTTTGGCCCCTGAGCCCCTGAGCCTCAAAATGTCTTAATGCGGGCTTAGTTATATGCTGAGTGTGAGAAATGGCAGTGTGGCTGAAAAACGTATATGCTGACTAAGGGTTTCTCGCACGCATCTTGGTAATGACCGACTGGGACTACAGGCAGTCGATGGGTGACCGAAGAGGACTCCACAGTCCACAGACAACCGGCTCAATTGACAGTGGATATCTGCAGAGCATAGCACACGGATACACGGCCCGATCGGTAACCCTCATATTATAAGTACATAATCAGATTTGTAATAATAATAAAATAATACAAAATAAATATAATATATTAGGTATACGTACGTTGAGTAGGTACTTTACTTACATAAGGTACCTAACCCTGAATTCTGATAACTAACAATAATATCACACTCCGCGGATGTCGAGTCCCCGAGACCTTGTAAATATAAATATAATGCACACAGGTATCTACCGTGGTGAGTGAGTGACAGGCGGAAAAGAGGATATTACAATATAAGCTTCGCTTGTTTATTTCCCTTTAAAGCTTCTAAAATTTGTTTTTAGAAAAGTAGGAGTTTTCGTCAAGCAATTTCATAATATTCTAAATTTGATGCTATACTATAAGATAAACTTAAAGACAAAAAAATAGGTATATATAATTACAGCAATTTAGTTTATCCCCTTGTTTATAAATATGTTTTACTTACCATACATTTTTTGAACATAGATGGATATGCACCTGTTGGCAGTGATAAATCAAATAAAATCATTATATGACTTACGATCCCTAGGAGTAAGTTTAAAACTAATGGATAGCCATCAAAAAGAATCTCGTGTTCTATATTCACTACAAGGAAATATAGAAAATAAAATAAGAGAGCTAGGATTGCAGTACTGTACTTTCGATTAGGTAAAACTTTATATTATTACAACATGTCAGCATATATTATTTTATAAAAATTTAAAATGTTATGAATAAAATTGTTCATTGTAATTTATTATAAACTAAGGAAAATAATTTCAATTCTTCTCTTTAAAGAGCCATGGACGTAATTTGTATATTATACAGTAACAATATGTCAATTATTACACAAATCATTTTAAATTATATCTGTAGGATTTTCCCACTATGTTAGGAGGTATGAAAAAATAGATATTTTCAAATTAAAAATAGTATAAATAATTAACAAATCTTTAATAGCTTAATGCAATGTTTATTACACAATTATAGAAAACTACTTACGCTTACCTACTTACTTATTCATAAATCTTAAAAATTAATTTGAATCATAATGTTATGTAAAATCAATATTTAATGATGATCAACATAAAATTTCATACAATGGTTGTGGAGAATCATAGAGTGACGATCCACCTGAAAAAGTTTTAAATTAATCATTATTAATATTATTAAATTACCTGTACAATTATTTGTTTTCAGTCATTAATCACTATTAATGATAACAGCGGTCACAAATTATTTTTTTTCGTTTATTTAAATGGTTGATTTTGGTTACATAATATAATTAGGTACCTATATCAGCTGTTCTATAAAAACAAAATGTGTCACTGGTAACGCCGTTGAGACAGCCAATTGTATATAAAACTATCATTATATGGACTACCCATTGTCCTTAGAATATAAAGTTTATAACCTCAGACACTATTATTAGATCAAATTTTGATTTATATGCACCTACATTAAAAAAAAAATCATCGGGTTGATAATTTTCAGTAAAAAAAAAAAATAAGTTCCTGTTGGTACCTAAACAAAATTCAAAAAAATCAGAATTTGAATAAATGTATTACTAAGGAAAAATGAGATTAAAGATGCTCGGTTAATATATATGTATAACAACAGATAAATTTGAATATAATTATATCAATTATGGAGAGCTGGTACCGATTAATTACCATTTTAAAAAGTTTTTAATTCAATTTAAATCTAGATTACAATAGTACCTACAGGCTACAGCCGTATAGGTATATGTATGTAATTTAAATGTTTTCTATGATTACCTGTGTAATGAGGTGCTGAGAACACTGGACAAAATAGTTCTGGATGAATTGGTAAATCAACATTAGTAGCTGAAAATTAATCAATAAGTAATCTTTAGTAAATAAATAAAATGATTAATGAACTTGCAGATATTGTTAAAAATATAATTAGGTAATATTTTTTAGAATTATAGATGAGTTCCAATAGAATAGTATATATAGAATATAGTTAATATGGAATAATTGGATTTAAATAATAATCCTATTTTCTGTTATTCGACTTACATAGGTACACAATAATTATGATAAAAAATTACAATTTTAATTGAAATATTAATCTGTTTTTCAGCAATGGTATGACTTTTTCAGTTATTTTATCGAACTCCTAATTACTTTATTGTACATGTACGTATATATCAAATTATGCTCGTGTGGGATACATTATGATATACCAAAATGTATTCCTAAATATTCAATAGGTAGATAAATGATTTCAAATAAAAAAAAACTGATGCATTAAGCTATACATGCATACATTATATATGTACCTATGTGGTTTATGTTAAATATATATATCTTTTAAGTATAATGATTTATATCATTGATTAATTCATAAGACGCAATTATTGGGAATGTGTTTTATATATTTCGAAATAGTTTTGGATCAGACAGTACTCATACCCACACCACACTAATATTAAATATATAGGTAGATTGTCATGAACAATGTTCGTTATTACTTATTAGATATATTTAAATACATTTATGGTGGCATTATAGGTATAGTGTACACATTAAGTATAATATTTATTATATTATATTATCATTGCTTACACGCATATAGTGTAGGGGTCTTTGTATATCTATCTGGCGGCACATGACATAGGTTGTGTGTTGTGATACATGTTTCTGTAAAATAAAAATATTAAAATGTTATGATAACCAGCTGTGATTATAAGGAGTATAATATAATGAACAAAATAATAATTTACAAACGTTGTGCAATGAAAAGGAAAATCTAACAAAGGTTGTACCTATATATATATATAGGTAGTTATTGAAGACGAAGATGATGTTTAATGAGGTACCTACCGATAAAGAGGAATGATAGTAGATATAGAAGAAAATTAATGTGTTTCAACTTTTAATATAATCAATGACATTGGAGCTGATGTCTATAGTTAACATGCATAAACCAGACTTGATAACAATAAATAAATTAAATACTATCAAGTATTAATATTAATGTACACTCGGTGCTCGGCAGAGATAATAGGAAAATAACTCAGAGAAGATACGAAAAGATGCTGTAGCAGAGGGTGCGATTAACAGTGAAGTGATTAATGAAAACGAAAAATAATTTTAACTTAGAATATTATACGAAACACGTACAGCAGGGATAGAGGGAGGGCTGTAGCAGGTATTCAACGACTATGATGTTTTTCGGATATTTTTGCATTTATACCCGAAAAATAGCAATAACATTTGAATCGTACTTAATTTACTAAAAAAAATAAATAATATGATTTTGGTGGTGTTCTTATGAGGAGACTACCTAGGTACTCGAACAGATAAGTCATTTAAAAAGTTAAGCTACTTAAGTTACACAACTAGTTAGGTAGCTTTTTGAAAATAGTATTTTCTAACTTAACGTGTCTATTTTTTTCTCCATAAAATAGAATCATGGGTCTCTTAACATGTTAAAGTGGAGAGCATTTTTAGTTATTGTTTATGTAACCCAGTATATAAGATCGATTAGCATGGCCTCACGGTGTAGCATCTATTTTATTATACTGATGGGCAATATTATTATTATTGTTACCTATATTATAATAGTATTATTACAACTATCAGATGATTGAAATGAGTACCTACTGGCTACTATTTTAGTTCAAACTACTCATTTTTTGTCCAAAAATTAAAACTATAATAGTTATCACTTGTCATATTTTAATAATATCAATTACTCGTGTGGCCATGTTATACATGTATAAAGTAGGCACCTATGAAATTAAAACATCGATTACCTAATCGTTTTCTATAATTAACAGGGATCTAAAGTTGGTATGTTATTGCCTATTGGATAATAGGCCAAATAGTATTAAATGCTACTATATGCTAGGTAAGACGATAACATATTATAGAAAATCACTATATTCAGGATACAATATATTAGATACGCATTTTTTAATTAGTAGGTATACCTATAAGGAGATCTACTGCATATTTAAATTTAGTTTTGATGTAAATTGTAAGTAGAGGTACCAATTTGTTTAGTGTCTATATAAAAAACTTAAAACAGAAAAAATTAATTTTTTTCATGTTAACCTATAGGCTATGATGGCTATGGAACTGTAATTCATACCAAATTATAGACTTACTGCTACTATTATTCGTTCATTTTTAGTAAAATGATTGTTTACCTCCATATTCAACAATTTTTTCGTGTATGATTTTACGAGTTCTGATAATTATATACCTAGTAGGTATAGGCTACAATATCGACCAAGTATCGCGGTGTTTGTATTAATAATTTATCGTTTTCCGTTGCCCATCACTATACAGTATGTCCCAAAAGTCCCGTATCACCCTTAGTATCCCCGTGGAAAATCAATATATTTAAATGCAATTTTTTTACAGTAATAAGTATGGAAATTCTGATTGAATAACATAATATTCGATTTTTTTTTTTCAAAAATTATCAAAATTTTTTTTAGGAAAATAAATTTATTAAATTTTCAAGATAGCCATTTTGTTGATCATATTTTTTAAAACAGTTCAAAAATAAAAAAATATTAAAATTTAATGAAAATCGTTCAAGTTAGGGCTAATTATTATTGTGAATTTCTAAGAATAATAGTTATGTTACCTATGCATACGACATTAGTAAAATATGGTTCACATGTTCATTATTACAATCACGCTGATTTTTCGGCTAAAATTAAAAATAATAATTAGCCCTAACTTGGGTGATTTTCATTAAATTTTAATGTTTTTTTTTTTTTTGAACTGTCTTAAAAAATATGATCAACAAAATGGCTATCTTGAAAATTTAATAAATTTATTTTCCTAAAAAAAATTTTGATAATTTTTGAAAAAAAAAAAAAATCGAATATTATGTTATTCAATCAGAATTTCCATACTTATTACTGTAAAAAGCATTTAAATATATTGATTTTCCACGGAGATACTAAGGGTGATACGGGACTTCTGGGACACACTGTATAGGTAACATAATATTAAATACCAATATATTATTGAAAGGTCGAATTTCTAAACACGTCAATTGACTTTTTTAAATATTGTTCAACATACATAGGTAGGTACATTAATCCTGTTATGTGGTAACAGTATAACACGTAATAATATATAGTATGAAATGTATTGTATACCGAGGTATCCCTCTGAAGTTAACTTTTTAACAGTTCGACTGACAGACAGGATTCATAAGAAAAAACGGTTTTTGATAAAAATTTTATCTACTCCTCTATGCCACCCAGCTCTTCAATAAATAATTATAGTTGGTGTGTATTATTATGGCCCCCAAACGACATGGCGACTACTACAACGACTTCGAAGTTGAGTATATATTATAGGCGTATCGCTGCTGCGGCTATTCGCCGTCGTACCGCGGACTTTGTCGGTGCTCTGCTGCGGCCACGGGTTTCGGGCGGCCGCGGCGTTGGCGTTTTCCGGTTTGGTCGCCCCATAACAGTTGAAGAACACCACGAACATGATGACGAACACCATGGCGATGGCCACCACGGTCATGGCAAATATCCACACGAGCTTCATCACCAGCTCGTCGTACTTCAAAGCCGTCGCCTCCAACGGGGTCCACGTCGCCTCGGCCGCCGTCGCCGGTTTCCCCGCTGTGCCTCTTTCGACATTCGTCCCGTTCGTCTCGTCCAACACCGTAGGTTCCCACGTGGCCGTCTGGAGTCGTATGGTAGTACTCAGCATCCGGAATCGCGCCGAGCTCGAACGATCCGCCACCACCTCGTCTGTCTTGCGTTCGGATGTGCAGTTGCGGCCGTCGTCGGCTTTGCGTTCGGCGCCGTTGCGGTCGTCGTCAGTTTTGCGTACGGTGCCGTTGCGGCCGTCGTCAGTTTTGCGTACGGTGTCGTTGCTGCCACCGCCGCCTCCTACAGCGACTGTCTGCCGGGCGGGCAGCCGACCGGTGCCGCCGCCGCAGAAAATCGACAATCCGCTGCCGGCCGTCTTGCAGCATCCCGTGCGGTGGTCGCAGTCCGGGCACGTCTTGTCGCAGACGTTCGCACAGTTCAAGCCCCAACGCCCGATGTCACACTCTGAAACATTCAGAATCCATGTGTATTAAACGTTTTAAGTGTACCATCTTGTACAGTGGTGGTTCATCCCATATTATAGATGGATCCGTTTGCAAAAAAAAAAACTCCATTAGATAATTCCTTTTAATTCTCAATCATATAATAGTATGATATAGATAACTATTACTATAGTTTAAGTAAGTTTCTATAGTTCTATTCTAAAATAATATACCTAATCTTATACTTATCCTATACGTTCGGTCGCCGATCATCGTAAACTGTTATTTATTTTGTGGTACCTAAGTAAAAGGTATTACGCAGAATATTTGTTTTATATTACAATATACTCACTTATTACTTGTCTTTAATCTATATGAATGTACCCCCTATAGTATCATAATTTATTATTTTTTTTCAATATTTGGTAATAATCTTAAATCATAGTACCTATATCTAAGGTAATAAGGACCCCGACGCCTTGTTACTTGTACACATACATGCATATTGCATACATACATATATACATACATATACAAATAAGGTTTATGCACAATACTGAATACAGTGAACACGTATAAGGCGGAATCGCATTATACCAATTAAAATAATAATTTAAGAACTTAATATACATAATATACATAATAGTATATTGTTGACAACTATATTAATTATGATATTTTATTAATGTTATTGATTTTAACTCACTGATAACGCACAGTTTATTATAAATTAAAAATAAATTATTGTTTCAAATTCTAATTAAACTGTACAAAACATGCAGTGGTGAGTGAAAAAAAAATATAATAATAGATACATAATATCGTCTATATCAATTACCTACGAGGCTACAACTGTAGTTACCTACTATATATTATATCATTATAAAATATAAGTATTTAAAAAAATATTTAAAAAGTATAAATTACATTTATAAGTAAAAGAGTATATTTTTAGAGTATATCACGCGAATAGGATTAACATCACATATTTTCTTAAATTAATAATTCATTTGAACTTTAAATAATTTAAATAAACACATTGCGAAATAAGTAAATAGTATGTTATAGGTCTTAGAAAAAGAGTGTGACATTTATAATATCAATAATATAATAACATAATGTATAATAAATATTTATTAATTTATTTATTTGTTTATGAAATATTTGTTCGTACAAAACAATCAATAGTTAAATTCGTATATTTGAAAAAGACCGTGTTCATTATTGTTATGTGTAAAAGAGTAATATGACCACTGGAAATTATCAATATTAAAATAAATAAGTACTAACTTTGTCTACATAAATGACCTATGTATCCGGACTTGCATTTGCATCTGTCAGTACCTGATGCACATTGAATATTTGGACACTGGTCATCGGCACATCTCGGGACACAATTATCGTACAACTGGATTTGATCCTTACAACACCTCTTCACCTTACGGGTTTTAGGTACTGACTAAATACAAAAAATACGGAATTTAATACGGAAATAAAATACAAAAACGTCGTTTACCGGTCACTAACAACGTTCCTGTGTACGGTCCTGAACTCTCGTTTGTTTTCCGGACATCTCGGTGGTATGTCCAAGCACCATTTATACTTGGTAACTTGCACCGGTTCATTGATGCTGACTGTGATTATCTCATCGTAACTTAAAACACATAATATAAATATATTACCCATAACTGAATTTCATGCTGTCAATATTGTACATTATTTACGGAGTGGCACAAACTTTATTTTACTTTAGTGCAAGCTGTGGGTGTTAAGCCTATTTTTTGAAAACACGTACCCACCACCCGTTCTTACTTTTTAAATATGGTCAAAATATGTTCTTACATCGATCACTTTGCTATAAAAACTATAAAAAAAGGCACGGGTCACCACAGCGGCCGTAACTAATTTTATGTCTGACATCCTCGTACCATTTAAAATGTGCCACTATTTTTAAAAATGTACCCACCTTTCAGTGAAATCACAGTCGGCGTTGTAGCACAGGCATGGCCTCAACGGGATCGTCACCCACAGGAACGCAAACAGAATGGCGGTATTCGAATACGATGTCGTTCGATGCATTATTATAATACCTACGTATATATACCTAGAAGCAACTCACCGGGTATCTGATATACTTATACTCAAGTGTGTCATATATATTATATAGGTATTATATACTCGCAAAAGACCGCAGTCAGAGTTCGCGTGGTGTCGAGACGTGAATAGATGATTGAACGATAAAAATTATAAGGACCGTGTATGTTATTGAATTACGTACACGTTTGTATTAATCGATGGAGCGCCGGGAGACTATATACCGGTAGTCGCTAATATTGCATTAATATAACGCGCACGACGACGACTAACAACGTATACGATGGTTGTTGGTATATAGTAGAGCGGATTCAGTTTGCGTTGAAAGGGTCAATTAAGCGGTCTCGTCCGAAGAAGGGGGAACGTTAAACGGTGTATTTAATCTATACGAGTTAGTACGTTATATGACACAAGTGGACTCCTAAATTGAAATCGTCTTTTACACAACAAATTAAATTCATACATTCAAAGTATGAACAAATATAATAGTACCTATAGTGCCCTCCTGGCTCCTACGCCAAAAGGCAGTAAGCAACCCGTAGTTTTTTTGAGAAAAATAACTTTTTCTGAATCATCTTGTTATTTTTATCATATTACCAAAATAAAATAATAAATTAATGATTCTTAAATAATTGTTCCTGTAGAATCCAATAACGCTCATGGATAAACTCTAAGATACCTCTTAACACCTCAAACTACGCATACCTATATGTACTTTTAGCTTAGTAGTGTCAGACATTAATATTATTGTTTACAGAAGGAAAATGTAGTATTAGCACATTTATTAATAGCATAACCATGAAATAATATAATATAATCATGGTCGATGGGCCAAAACACAATCACAGAATTAATAACAACCAGAATATTAACAGCAGCGTCTTCTAAGACCGTGGTTAACGTTAACATCGTATGTTCATAAATTATTATAATCTATGATAATATTGTGATGTTGTGTGATACGGTTAGAAAATTATTATAAATACTAAACGAAAATACCGTGTTTGAGCCAATATTAAGCAAAATTACCAAACACAGTGGTAAGTTACTGCCTTGACGTGTTCAATACTGTTTTTTTTTTGCTCATAGTATCATTCATATAGGTAATCATATATTTGTAAAGACGTATATGTTTAACCACGTTTATTATACAATCTATTGCATTTACGGTTTTTTTGCTAAGGAATCAAAAAAATCGCCTTAAAATAACAAATACTTTGATATAATAAACTATTTTTTCAAATTTTGTCGCTTATTGTTTTTTGGCTTAGGAGGGCAGTATAGTAGTACCTTCATAATACTTACTTTTGTTTACTTACTAGATTTTAAAAGTTATACCTACGTAGGGCTTAGATCCATATTAACATATTATTGTTAGGCTTTAATAGTTACCTATCTATAAATACAATTATTAAAATTATCTATACAAATGTATCACAATACAAAATATATAAACACATGTTCAGTAAATTATAATTTGGCTTAGGTACTTAAGTTAATAAATTTCCATTGATGCTGCAAGAAATAATTTTCATCGGACCATTCATACGAACATAAATACAAGAATACAGGATTATTCAAAAATTTTAGTTAAGTGCCTACAATGTAGGTCCTACATAATATTGTGAAAACATTAAAAATATTTGAAATGATTCTAAAAACCAAACATATTTTATAAGAACTTTGAGAAAAAATTAACAACAAAAAAAAATTTAACTTTACGATTGTAATAGTCTAGTTAGCAGTTATCAGCCAGGTACCTATATAATAATGTACTATGTATATCACATAGATCAAGTTAAAGTACTTAATGTGTACCTATACAAATAATTAATAATATTGAAAATCTTAATCATAAAATAATAAATATTAGGTATTAAGACAATTGTAAAGTCAGATTTTTCAGTGATATTTAAATCAATCCTATATCAGTAGGTATCTTCCTCTTTGACCGGTTTTTTTTTAAAAAAAATTGTCAAAGATAGTTGGTTTTTATATTTCATCAATAGTTAATTTACTGAATAGTCACAAATCACAATATTTAATTAATATTATTTATAATTATATAATTAATCAAAATACCGGGCGATTGTAAACTCCGCCAGAATACCCGTTAGATAAAAAGGTAATGAAAAGGTAAACTCCGCCAGTATTAATTAGGCCTTCCTTATATAAAAATAAATGATATTTATCTAGTAAGTAAACTCAAAAATTCAAAATAAAAATGAAATTATTGTGTTAGAAAAAGCTATATATACTAAATAGTTATAATAGTTGATTTATATTTAACTTAATGGTTTGAATATCTATTAGTTGTATCTCATAATTTTAGTTTACAATTCAAAATTTTATAAGTACCTATTATAACATATTATGTCATAATGATATAATATACCTACATATTATTTTTGATTATTAGTTATCACAATTGTCTATCATTATTTTTTAACATCATACTGGCCATTGCAATTTGTTTGATTTGTTCGAACATTTATTATTTTTATTTTTAAGTTTTTTATATACTTTGGTATACATATACTTAATTAGTAAGGATAATAATTACTCTAAAATTATGATTTTTTTGTTTAATTATAATCTGCTTATTATATTAATTGTATAGTGCATACTGTTACTTCATTTTTTTCACTGGCGGAGTTTACATGCGCCCAAAATACCTAATAAGAGAGGAGGCTGAATGAACTTTTATTTGGTCACTGACCTTATGTCTGTTATACCATGCATGAACTATAATTTATTTAAACAAAAAAGATTATATATTATCAAACTTTAGGTAGGACTAAAAATTTAAAATTTGGTTGACACATTTGTAGATAGATGGGGGTCATAAAAAAGACTTTATTAAAATTTTAAATAATTAATAATAAAAATTGACATTTGAAAATGTTTCTTCCCTTTTAAAACATTTTCTTGAGAAAAAATTGATAATATTTTTATCCATTACATTATTAATTCTCGTGCATTTCTAATCGTATATCTAGTAAATGCCTCAGTCACGTAAACCTATTACAGTAGAGCATTGATGTATACTAGCAGTGGTGAAAAAAGTACGGTACAAATATAAATTAAAGAGGGTTATGCGCGATACAACGTTGTATTATTATGTATTATAATTATATTATAATATTATATAACTGATATTCAGTCAATTATAGGATAATTTTTTATCACGTGGCAGTATTTTGTATTTTTGTTCATAAAAAATAATTTTTAATTGTAAATTACTAAGGTTTTAGATGCAAGAAAAAAAATATTGTTAAATCAAAATTTAAAATTATATTAGTTAGTCAATAACTTGTTTTTTATTAAAATGGGAATCTTTTTAAATGTGACTGATTTAAAATAATTTACCCAAGAAAAGATTTAAGGTACATATTTTCAAGTTTTAGCATATTATTAAACGTTAAACGTAAATATTGTAAATGTATTAAATTTAAAGTATCTATATATACCTATGATACATATGTTTTTTATTATAACTATTGTATATATATTTTTAAACTCAATGAAGTAAAAAAAAAACGTATTTTCTGCAAAATGTTTACTAATTTAAGGATTAGCCAATTCGGTACGTGCACACCGTCACGTCACGACACGTGGCCAACACATATTTTATCCACACATGCATATCACTTGTATAAAGTACAATATAGTGGACTAGCAATATTTTCATAAATATTATTATAGTTTGAAAGTATAAATTATAGTAGACGTGATTTAAAAATAAAAAGATATTTATTTAAAAAAAATATACAAAAAATTAGTTTTAGCGTATGCGTCAGCGCCGTCTTCGTTACATTCTTCCTTATATTCCATCATATGCTGGATCAGAACCATAGATAATAAAAATATGGATAGGCCATGGCTATATTAACACTGTATGAGGTCGCGTTCTTTTTTGTCGGAGAGAGACAACATCTTTAAGAATGTTCTCTCTCCTACATGGGGTACTATTTAAGGTTGTGTTCAAACTTCAAATAATTGCCGCCCGCCGGTATAATATGAAATATTCTAAATTTCTAACATAGAATTATAATAATAATATAATATACCTATGACTTTTGAGTTTCGAGTAGTTTTTGGCATTATATTAATGATAAATGTATTTACCATTTTACCCCATATAACCTCAAAATTGATAGTAATACATGAATGTATAATAAGCTTCAATGGCCTATCCATATCTTTATTATCTATGATCAGAACGTCATTGTAGCCGTCATCTCCAGAATCAGCTCCATTTTGATAGGGGGCCATAGAACTTTGCATTGTATTCATAATGTCCACGAAAAATAGTATGTTATAATCAGAAGATACGCTTTCAGTCAGTGGTAGGTCTAACATACTCGGTGAAACTGAGTAAGTACTGCGAATCGATATCTGGAAATAGGCCGTTTATCACATTTAATGCGCATGCACTCGGTATCGTAGGCGAAAACATATCAGGTGAAGCTGGTTTCAGATAAGAGGCTGGATAAGAGACAAAGATCAAAACCATTCACTCATCTGTGAATGTGATAGACTTGACGGGGAAGATGTTGCAGAGGGGAGAACTGGTAAAAATGCTCTATGCCAATTATTATTATTCATCTGCGAGTCCTGGTAGGTCAAGTACCCACTACCTCTGTATTGGATCTAAGTAAAAATACTATTTTATTTAAAACTTACCATCTCAGAATATCTGAAGGGGGAAGCCCTTCTCACAGGGGGGAGGTCTATTGTGGAAACTTAAACCGTTGACCATACAACAATGCAACATTATTTTTTGGTGAAGCAATTGTTTTACTCCTGGTTGATGTACTAGTAGTAGCTAGTAGTCGTGATGTATTTGATTATAAATGGTTCAATATTAGAACTAATCGTTTGTTGTACTGATGTAGATGCGATGATGGATGTATAAACGGCTTTGAGGCACTAATACTGTCTTTGTATAAAGTTGTCTTTTGTTCTTTTAAATAGACTTTAGAAAATTCATCGGCTGTTTCAGAAAACAGATAACTTAAATTACTCTATAATTTGTGTTGGTCTATTATTTTATTGGCCCTCCGACAAACTCAAATCCAGTGTACTCTGACCGCTGTCTCGGTCTCTGGTTGGTGACCCTACCAATTTGTCTGGTTGTCATATAATACTCCACAGAACCTGGTCTGCGAATGTGTGATATGTTACAGTATTGCAGAAACAGTTATACAATTTTCAAAAAATGGTAGGTTTATTTGAGGTCCAGTTAAAACTTTTAAATTTCAACGTTGGTTTCGGAATTAGAAGAAAAGTATGACGGACCTTAGATTTCTGGATTGGCATAATATAATCCAGCTTACTCCCCTCAAGATATTCTTGGGGTTCTAAAACTTGAGTATATAATTATACTCCTTATAATTATATATATTTCTATATAACATTTATGTTTTTCTGCCTACAGTTTACGATAGCGTTCTTACAAGAGTTGAAGTCTCAGGTCAATAACATCATTCTTTAAATCGGAGATCTAACGAAAGATTTGGCAAACCCTGTGAAATCGATGAAGGACGTGGACACCAAATACGGACGCTCCATATTCTGCATATTGCAGGACCCGGTGAGTGATAGAACCATAAACGTATTCTTACCGAATTCTCTCCAGATGTCAGATCAGGACATCACAAATTACAGTATTGGCTAGGTACCCGTGGTGTACCTTATATATAGAGGGCTAAATAAGAGAAGTTTCAAGATCGATTTCGAAGAAGTCTATGTGTGTTTTTTTTTTAAATTCCTCTATGTCCTTTATGTATTATTTGATGTGAGACCCTTTTATATCCTACTATGGTCTATTGCTTACAGAAATGCATTAATTAGGTAACTACGTTATTGTACTCTGTAACTTTTGCATAAGCCATTCTCAAATTAAAACAAGCATTAATTAGATAAGGATTTATTTCTAAAATTGCATATATTTATAAATAGCTATTTCAAATTTACCGCATTTGTAATATACTGATAATCAACTTTTTAAAAATATCCGAAATAAAATGTATGTATTCAAATGTATCATAATTGAATATACGCTAATTCTTTGGTTCTTGAGTAAAAGGTCTTATGTTCAAAATATATTTTTTTAACTGTGCATAAAGAATTATGAGATTTAATCCATTATGACCAATATTTTCAATAAAGGCGCTTTTTACACATTCGTATTATGACGCATTGGGTAGGGATAGGACTTAGTTCTTTTTATCCACAAAAAGAGCGTTTTTTTCTTTTATCTTTTATCCCATTTTCGCAATTTTTGGACTTAAGACCTTTTACCCGAGCAACACAGAATTGTAACAAATATGCATAACAATGCATTTTTCTTATTATGTATATTGACTTATATAATATAAGTTAGTCCGTAACTTGTTTATTATTAAAATGGGAATCATGACTGATATTAAATAATTTATCAAAGAAAATAGTTGCTGTTTGATGTTTTGCTTCTTTTCGACCTCTAAATTTGGTGGTTTGGTTGGAAGGTGTTATTGTCTTTAAGCAGTGTTCTGTTTGTCCTGCTGTAGTATGGACTATTGATAACTGATAAGTTCTTCCTACTGTGAGTCTACATTTTTTACTGCTAATGTATTTTTGCTTATTGTCTTAGTTTATATAATGTATGCTCCGTTAAATATATGAAAAATTTTTTTATTTCTTGCTTGGTGCATTTGATAAGTAGTGGTATTATATTAGGACATATTGTTCTTCTTCGTATTTGATCTTATTTGAATATTTTTGCTTTTGATTAATTCTGGAAGGTACTATTTGCATTTTGTACTATTTCTTACTTTTTTATTATATTGTTTTGTTTTGGGAAGTTTATCATGTGTTCTAATGGTTGTATAAAAATTAGCTATTACAGATACATTTTAAAAAGTTTATAAATATTTTAGGAAACAATTGAATAACATATTTTAGGCGGCTATTGCAAGTTTTGGGCATGCGAAGCCCTCCCTCAGCCATACTCTAGTTGCGCTTATGCATATTCAGACTGTTAGAGGTGATTGTGTGGTTAGCACATACTAAAGTCAGTAACGCAACTAGAATGCACATCTTCAGGGTGCTACAATTACGAATCTCCTATATAATGCCCCCCCCCCCCCATTTACATCATATGTTCTTATATAATGTTATAAATTCTGAGTTTTCCAAACATCAGAATGTCAACCAATCAACCACAAAATGAAATATGATTTTAAAAAGGTGGGTAAGCGGATGCCGCTCTGCTGTACAGTAGGCTACAAGTGGGTCACTGCATAATGGATGGTATTAAATTTGAATTCAATGATATAATATCATTGTATAAGAAAAACGATTCTGAGCGGAGACGGTATGTCAGTCTAGATATAAGAGATAATATTATATATGGTATTAAAAAAAAATTGACCTATAATAGGTACCTATAATAAATTCCAAATTAATCATATCACAATATCCATTAGGTACTTACAACGCGTTATACATCAACAACAAACCGTGATACTATCATAGATATATAATAGTATACTTAAGAAGTTTCAAGTATACCCACGAAATATATTATACAATCACAACAAAATAACTAAAATAGTTATTCCAGGTTTTTAATGTGTAATTTCGTCCAAATTTGAACTTAAAATGACTATAAAAATAAACTGTGTAAATGTATTTTTTAGATTTTTTGGTAACAGAATTAACTACTTACGTGGAATCTTGTTTTAAATTTTTAATCCTTAAGCCCGGTCCAGACCAAGAAACATTTGTAGGAAACATATGTTTCTGACATTGTCGTCGACAAATCATTATGTTACCGCTTATGACGGGAAATCAGAAACATTGTCGATGACAATGTTGGAAACACGTGTTTTCGACAAATTTTTCTTTGGTCTGGACGGGGCTTTAGATATAAAAGTTGAACATTTTATAGATTTTTAACTACGAAATAATTATTCAATTTTAAATTTGATAAATTTTGTAAAAAATTCGATCTTTAAATGCTTATAAAAAAAATTGTGCCTATGCATTTTTAATATTTTTTAACTGCTATTGTAACAATACATCAGGAGCATTGTATTACATTTTTACACTTTTTGGCCCAACAGATAAAACTTAATTGATATTTATAGAAAAAAAAACTAAAAAAATTGAAAACTTACAATGTCCGTAAACAGCTCAAAAAGAGTCAAAATATTTTCAAAATTGTATGGTGTATAGGAAATGCTAATATAAATATTCAGTAAAATTTTCAAGTTTCGACAGTCATTCGTTTTTTAATTACAACAAAATAAGAAAATCGGTACGTAAGAAATCGAGTGAATATCAAATGTTGTAAAAATATGAATTTCAAACGCTCATAAAAATTTAATTTGAGTTTCTTATAGACATTTATTTTTTGATAAAGGTAGATTATCCTATAAGGAATCTTGTATTACATTTTAAAATCTTAGTTCCAAAAAGACAAATTTTTACGAATTATAAACTCAAAATAATTAGGTAATTTTCGTGATTTTTCCATATTTTGTCAATTTTTGAACTTTAAATGCTAATAAAAAAAAAACTGTGACTAAGGATTTTTAATATTTTTCAAATTTCATTGTAACAATATAGTAGGAGCCATGTATTAAATTTTTAAATATTTTTATTCAACAAATAAAGTTTTATTGACATTCATAGAAAAAAAAAACTGATTAAATTGGAAACTGAAATTGTCGGTAAACAGCTCAAAACAAATTAAAATATTTTGAAAAATTTATCATGTATAGAAAATGGAAATATAAACAAACAGTGAAAATGTCATGTATCTACGGTAATTTTTTTTAATGTTACAACAAAAACCAAAATCAATTTTTTCAAAAACAGATTTTGTTTAAGAATTGCCGTTATCCTTAATTTTTCTTTTGTTTTTCACGGCTTTTTTGAAAACTATTAGAAATTTCCAATTTTGACCTCCCGAATGTACCAACTAGATTCACTTTCCCATCAAACAAGATACTGTTGAAGAAAATCGAAGCAGTTTTACTGCCCCAAACCGTGATGACAGACACAAAAATAAAAAAATAGAAACAAAAAAACACACATAATTGTAAAATCAATACATTCATTGTTCCACTCAGAATCTAAAATGTAACAACATCGGTTTCAATAAAATGTCGAACATATTTTCAGGAATATTACGTTAGTTGTTATATTTAATACGAGTAAGTAAGTATACAATAGTAATAATGGTAGTAAATACAAATATTCAGCGTTGGACAAACTGATCTTACAAAAATACTGGACTCGTTTGACCAGCAGTCACAACTGTCTGTTTATCGAGTTAAACAGAATTCCACAATGGTAGATACTACATTACTACTTGCGATCTTGAACATTTTGGATAGTTTACCTGACACAATAGTTCAGGACTTGAAACCAATTCTATAAACCAGTATAAACCGTTTAAAAACAAAAACAAAAACAAAATCAAAAACTAAACCGAAAAATATTGAAAACCAGTATTAAATTCAAAATCGAAATTTCCTAATATCTGTATTGTAAAATTTAAACCAAAATCGAAAAAAATAAAAACTTGTATCTATAAAAAATCGAAGCCGAAACCGAAATGTTCAATCAGTTTCAAGCCCTAGTTTAGCTTATGTTATATACATGCAACAGTTAGTTGGATAGGGGTGTAGGCAAGGTAATTATAATACATGGTAATTGGTAGTGCCACTTCACTATCGAAATCACGATTGTTATTATTTATCGCCATCACTATCAAATTCATATAACCAACATAAAGTGGAACCCATGAAATACAAATAATTTTTTGCGGCAAATTTAAATTATATTTTTTAACAGTTCAACAACGTGATTTCGATAGTGAAGTGGCTTTATCGTGTATTATAACTACCTTGGGTGTATGGATCTGTTTGCTACCAAATATTTGAGCCCCTCAATATTTTACATGACCAACGCCCATGAGTCGATCTTTGCTATTTAGTAGTAATTTAAAAATAATATATACAGGCTGACTGACAGACCGTCTTCGCTTAGAATCGTTTTTTGTGTACAGAGATATTAAATCATTTAATTCAAATTAAACTGCATGAATTACATTGACCCACTTGTAACCTATCTACTGTACAGGAGAGCGGTATCCACCTTTTTCAAATCACTACATAATAATGATAATTTGAGGAAAATCGTTATTTAAAGTTTAGAGAATTTGGCATAGGTTCCTCAAAATTTTTCATTTTGTATTTTATAATAATTTAAAATTTAAAATTTCGCAGTAGATAGGTAGATACTTTTAGTTATAATGTAATATATTTTATTTTATTATTTTCTGAAATATATTTAAATGTTCACATATAGTTGAGGTGAAACGACTAAGTAGATTTTTGATGATTTTACTAGTAATATTTATATTGATTATTTGCTTTAATCATATTTATGTTGTAATATGACCTTTATATTCTTTATGTTGACATTTTAAGTGTACTTATTAATAATAATAGATTGTATCGCAATATATTTCTATACATTTACGATAATAACTGTTGTAGTCTGGTTAGGGAATTTTTACCGTCATGCTTCAAAATGTATTCAAATTGTTATGGTTAAAAAAATATAATAATCATGTATTTATTTTAATTGGTATCTACCGGATGCATATGATATAATATAAAATATAGGTATAGTATATAGTTTAGATATTTATCAATTTCCGGTGATATGTTTTTTTTTTGCAAAATGTATATTTTTAAATTTTATGTGACGGTCAGTTTATATCTAACATTGTATATTTCATTATTTTACTCCAATTTTTACTATACTCTATAACTTAACGAAGATTCGTATAATCTCAATATCTACTTACTTTAATTATAAAATGTCAGAATTTCAAATTGATTCATCCGAATGGAAATTTAAATCACAAAAAGAAATCAATGAGCCATCAGATCCACAACTAGCTATTGATGAATTACGTACATTAGTTAAAGGTATGTAATACCCTTAATAATTATTGATACTTATGCTAATATAATATATATAAGGGGTGATTCCTGAATGGAGGGTAAGCATGTTTTTTCTTTTTATAATACAATTTATTCAAATTTTGATTTTTGAATTTTTAAACATAGATAATTAAATTTAACATTTTCAAATTCTTGAGATTTTTATATCAATTAAAGAGTGTCATGTGGTGATAAAAACTTATGTTTTTTTTTCAAATGAGAACCTTCTTTTCACTGTAATTTATTTAGAGTATATTTTTTTGAAAATATTGTACCTAATTCAAAATTTGAACAAGTAGTTTTTCAGTAATCAATATTATGTATGATACTAGTCCTTAAGAACAGATTTGGAAAATAGAAAATATATGTAATATTGCATCTATTAAATATGTGACTAACAAACTTAGGTATATAGTCAGGTACTCAGGTACCTATATAGTTATAGGTATCTACTTTGGTATTTATGTTTATGTACCTATGTTGTAGTATTTATTAAATACAATCCACGTACCGACATACTTGCATTACCTTCAATTGGATTCTAAAAAAAAAATAATAATATTATATAATTCTTCTTGAAATTATTTAAGTAGATGCATATATTAGATACTATTTGCTACTAATAAAAATAGTTAAATGTGTACATGAACAAAATAATATATGGATATTTTATTATAGCTAAAATAATCTGTCTATTTTTAAAGGTGATATTTTTTTGAAATCAAGAATGGATGATGCATTTATGCTTAAATTTTTAAGAGCTAGAAAATTTCAAGTAAATAAAGCATTTAAATTGGTAAGTCATTAATTATAATATTCTAAAATGCATAATTCATACTGAAAAATATTAATATAACATTTTTTTATAAAGCTACTATTATTTAAATTGTAATCATTATAATATACAACTATAACATAAAACATAACTATTTACGTATTACGTATTATTATTACCTTTGATAATAGATATTATAATATTATATAAATAGCTATAAATTAGATAAATGATTATATATTATATTTACTTACCTTATTCATAATATTATTGTTGTTTATTAATTAATAGTTTTAACGACATACCGGTAGGTATGTTGTATTAGTTTTCTTATATGGTTTTATTATACAGTGAAAACTGTCTGAGGCGGAATCTCACGGGACCAACCAAATATTTCGCTTTAAGCAGTCTTAGGATTTAATAAATAAAATCAACGAATTCAGGATTATTCAAATTGATTGTAAGTTGCACATGTATTATTCAATATTCATATTATACATTCGTATAAAATAATAAAAATCTCCGGTAGCACTCACACCCATCCCCTCTTTCCTCCATTTATACATCACCGATGTACGTTGTTTTAGTATTTTGTTACATAGTACGCTATGATATGTTTCCGGTTTATGGTAAGTTTTTACTTACACTGGACGTACAAAAAAATGTTCCGTTTCATTGATGTTCAACTTGCACATACAACTTTAATAGAAATACGCCGAAACCAAAGAAGAATTTCGGGTTTGATAGTATTCAGTTTTATTCCGTCTTAGACAGTTTTCGCTAATATCTATTAATTCAAAATGTGTAAGTGAATACTGACCATAAATGATATTTTTTGAAATTAATTTTATGATAATTTGTAAACCTTTGTATAATTTAAATACAAATAGTTATCGTATGACAAAAACTCGGATTCTTAACTAAATTATTAAATACATAAAGCAATTATTTTGTTTGTGAAAATATAAGAATGTAAATGAATTACTGTTTTAATAAGAAATGTTATTTATTTTTATAAAAAAAATAGATACAAAATTATTTTGAAGCTAAAGAAAAAAATCCAAAATTATTCGATTTGACTGTTTCATCCAAGAACAAAGTTTTTTTGGAGAGCGGGACAGTTTTTATGTTACCACACAGAGATCAGCACGGGCGTGAAATTTATGTTTTTAGAATGGGTAGGTATAACTATATATAGAACCAAAAATGTTTCTACTTAATATGTCCTTTATATGCATTCCTAAACTGTTCATCCGACTGTGAATTGTGATGAAATTTGGTACATAGGTAGATTAGACCTTGGGGAAGAAAATAGGCAATACATTTTTTCACGAGATGTCCAACCAGAGGTGGTTCTCAAACAGGGATTTTGAGATTTACGATGTAAATATTATTGTTTATGACGGTTGCTATTGGTTTTAATAATAATAATTTTTTCAATGTAATAAGCTTGTGTATATTAATACAGAATGTATCGAGTTCAAACCATGGTTTCGGTGGACCAATTTTTTTTGATGCTTTAGAATTAAATTATACACTTACTTACACATCACGTGGGGTCCGCGATCTACCACAAGTATTGCCTACCTGATAATATACTGCCCGCACAACGTGGACAACGACGGTCAAAACTGTTATAAATTAAAATGTAATATAATTTACCATTAAAAGACATTGCTTCCACAGCGTGCTACGCCCAAAAAAAGTTGAACAATAACAAAAACCTAACAATAGCAAAGCATTGCTGTGTCAGTTATTTTTTATCACTGTTCGAATAATTTTCAAAAATAATTATTTGAATAAAAAAATAATCGAATAATATTTTTTGTTTATTTTATTTGAGTAAACATATGGTTGGTAATTTAAAACAGGCACATAGTATTATAACCAATAGTTGGTATTGTATTTTACGTTACACATTGTAAATCTTATTTTATTTGGAAAAATGCAAAAATATTATAAATAAAACAAATATAGATCTATAGAAGAAAGTAAAAAAATTGATATTTTTTATCATATTTTAACACTAATTAAATAATATTTAATGATAATATTTCGTTACAGTTACAATAATCATAAATAGTAGTAAATATAAAAATAACAAAAATATAAATAAATAATTATAGCAAAAATGAAAATAAATAATTATAACAAATTTTGAATTTCAATAAATAAATCTAATAATAGTAAGTAACTAATTATAATTATAATACAATTATTAACAAATAACAATTTACTTATTAGTTATAACTCCATTTTAAAATTAGATTTCAAAATAGACCTGTCTTCAAACATATCATCTGATAGCTTGTTGAGTTCTAGTAGGTACCTACCTAAATTTGTCATAGTTACATATGAAAATAATCTTTCAATCTTTCATCTTTGATGACGGTAGTGGTGTATTATAACATAAAAATATTTCTTGAAGGTTAAGTAGGACAAAATAAATTATTCTACCTAACACTTGAAAAGCTGAGACTATAGTTCTGAAATTGAACTATTTACTAGGTTAGTATAACGTCTTTAATATTGATAAATAGTTACTACTGACTACTGAGGTACATATTAACTACAAGTAGACATACTAGAAGAGTTATAATCATTCTATAATAACATATTTCTTACTAGGATAATTATGTTATTATGATTGAAAATTATTCGAATACATTTTTATTTAAATAATTATTATAAAAATAAATGACTCGAAAAATGTTTTATTCGAATAATAATGTTTTAAAATTATTCGAATAAATGTAAAAAAATCATTCGAATAATTATCTAGATATCATTTTTCCTAACTCTGCTCCCAAACATATCATCTTATAGATACGCCACTTCATAATATTATTACAATCAAACATCATTAGTATAATTTATAACATACAGTTCCATTATTTAATACCTTTTTAAACTATTAATTGTTTCAATTTAATAAACATGAATATTTTTTTCACATATTAATGATAAGTGTATAAATTCATACATATTTCGTAAATTTCAATTCATATAATTCCAGCCCTTTTGATAATCACTAATTGTATATTATTAATGTGCATACTAAATTACTACATGTGATTAAATATAATACAGTGCGTATACTAAATCAGTTTTATCATTTAGACAAGGTCTTACCCGGAATTAGCATAGAAGATGTTTTTAAGATAAACTTGATGATTTTGGAAGTTATATCTGAACACCCAGAAACTCAACTTGCTGGTATGATTGCAATTGCTGATTTTACAGGATTTAAGTGGTTGAAACACTATCAATATTTATCACCTTACTACGCTAAAAAGTCTGCTGAGGTTGTGCAAGTAAGAAATACAACATTTTCATATAATAACGGTTTAAGAACATAGCGATAAAATAAATTTAAAAAAATTCCTACGAATATACCCAAGACCAGAAATTTCTCGGGAATATAATAAGTTTATGAATATTGTTAAATAATGTTTAATTTAACTTATGGTTGTAAATAATCCAAATTACAAAAATATTACAGGAAAATAGGAAGACTTTTGGAAATTCCAAAGAACTCATTTAAATTGTATAAGTTTTAGAGATAAAACTTAATTAGGTTATACACTTAAATTTCAGTTGTCAGTGTAAAGATTGGATTTTAAATACATTTTCTTTATTATTTGGTATGTATGTATGTATGTATGTAGGTAGTAGGTATTCGGTTCCAGAAATCTTATGTAATATAATAGTGAAGAAATGCATGTGATCGTGTGTACCTGCATGCCGAAAACAATTAGCAATCCCCGTCGATGTTACATTACGCCAAGCTTTATCCAGCATTATTATGACATCCAAAACAGTTACTTTTGATTCTATTTGATTTTCAATATCCTCAATCATTTTCAGTACCAACTGATTCCGGTAATGAGCTTTAATGTTCCTTATAACGCCCTGGTCCATCGGTTGAAGTACAGCAGTAGTGTTGGCGGGAAAAAATACGAGTTTAATAAATTTCAAATACTGCAATGATGGGTGTGCTGGACAGTTGTCCACCAACAGTAGAATTTTTTTTTCTTACGGCGTAATTCATCATCCCAATAATTAAGAGTCTTTTCAAAAATTGCTGAGGTCATCCAAGCTTTGGTGTTATTTTCATAAAATACGGAAAGTGATGAAACTCCTTTAAAACACCTAGGACTTTTCGATTTTCCAATAACAAGGAGTTTTCTTTTATCAGTTCCGGTCATGTTGGCTGCCACTAAAACTGTTATTCTGTCTTTGGATAATTTTCCACCCGAGCATTTTTCCCCCTTGAAGCGAAGAGTTTTATCAGGAATTAATTTGAAAAAAAGGCCCGCTTCATCGGCATTATAAATTTCATCATCACAGTAACCTGCTCGAAGGGACGGCCAAACGTTAGCCAACCAGTTAGAGCAGATATCAGTACTAACTACAGATGACTCACCTGAGATCTTGCCGAAACCAATGTTGTGCCGCTGTCGAGAAAGCTGAATCCAAGATGCAGAACATTTGAAATTTGAAATTTTCATTTTTTCAGTCAGTTGGTTAATTTTTGTTTGCAAAATATGACCTCTTATAGGCACATTCAATGACCGTTGTTGTTTGAATCATACTAGTGCAGCTTCTTCAAGGTCCTTATGCTGTGCAGTGTGCAATCGTTTTGCGTTAAGTGACGTGGTTTGAAACATATTTTTCAACTTATCCCGGTTCTTCCATATGGTCGAAATTGTCGACGAACAGGTGCCGAATTCTTTTGTAATTACGGTGTTTTTCTCACCATTTTCTAAACGCCCGATTATACCGATTTTTTCGTCCAACGTAAACTGACGACGCGACATGGTGGAACGTCTACACACAACTGACGCTATTTGTAATTTTATTAACTTTAAAACACCAGAATTTGTAAGAATAATGTTTATTATTAATAAGTAATCCATATCTACACAACTAAAGATAATATGTCAATGATTAATCGACCTAAATACGAAAATAGTTCGTATTTTGCAGGTACTTGTTCGTAGTAACCGGAAGGTCGTTAGTCAAGTTAGCTTTATTTTACTCGTTATAGCCGATAACTCGTAATAACCATACTCGTTGTAAACGTATATTTTAACATACAATCATATGCGCTCGTGCCGGGACCTAACGTTTTGCTTGTTGTAAGCAGTATCTCGTTCTAAGCGATGCTCGTTATAGTGATTTCTACTGTATATTAAAAACAAATATTAATTACTTAGATATTATTATTGTTATACGAATTTATTCAATAATATTGCACTTTTGCCTTTAAAGTGTTGAAATTCAAACAACTGATTATAAGGATTTAAATAAATAGGTACTATGATACATTTCTGGAAGCTTATTTCTTATATTTTGTGATAACATGTATAACATAATAATTATCAAAATATGTTTATTATTAAGGGTCGGATTTATATGTAAATACATATTTTCTCTGCGACATGTTAAACTAATTTCGACAAGTGATAAATTTGTTTCACAATATTTTTGATAAAATGAGCTATATTTGATTTTACATATTTTTACATATTTTGTCATAAATACATGTTTTTACATATTTCACAATTATTCAATTTTTTCTCACATATTTATAAAATTATACTGTTTTGATGTCTTTTCTTCAGAGTTAGAATAATTGAAAGGTTATCATGACTATATATTATATCGACGATCTTTTGAATTCGAAAATTGAAAAGTGCATGTTATTATTAATTGTAATCAAGATAATTAGATGACTATTGACTATAGATAAATAATATGCATTTTTTATTACATTTTATTATTAAGATTTTATGACAATATCTGCGATCTTTTTTAACTTATTTAAAATTTAAAAATTAATGTTAATTAATGTTTGTAATCAATATAATTAGATAAATATACATTTTTTATTACATTTTATTATTTTATTAATTATTATTTTTTTTTTCGATAATACATATTTTGAATTCTTTAGCACATATCTATGTACATATTTTAATTGTATAAATACATACTTTGGTTATATAAATACATATATATCCGAGCCCTATTTATTATTATCTAAATGTATTAGGTACCTATGTATAATCTTGATAAAGTTTAATTATTATTATATTATTCACATAATATTCATTAATATTTCAAGGAGAGTTTCCCGTTAAGATTTCAAGGCTTTCATTTTATCAATGAACCATTATACTTATACACCGTATATTCAATCATGAAACCATTTTTGAAAGAAAAATTACGATGTCGGGTTAGTTTTTCCATCGTTGTAATTTTTTTTGGTGTACCTAACATTAAAGTTTTTTTTTTAAAGGTTCATTTTCACGGAAGTAATTTCAATTCTTTACACAAGTACATCGCTCCAAATATTTTGCCAACATATTTTGATGGTAATCTGGAATTTGATCCCATAACTTGGGTACAACAACTCTTGAGTAAAGAACAGTATCTTAAAGGTAAAATATGACTAATAGGTACAGTAATATCTATGTAATATAATTTATAAACTTTCATAACTTTTTATAACTTCAAAATTCTTAAATACCAAACATTATTAACTATTGTTTGTTGTTAAGTTTTATTTAAGTTGACGAAACGGGTAATAATTCAGCATCAAATAACAAATAATTAAATATATATGTACCTATATATTTTTTTAATGAATTAAAATTAATATTAATTTTTTTTTAATTTAGAACTAGGACAATATGGATACAACAGGTGAAAATACAATTCAAAAAATATATGTACCAACTTATTATGTATAAATATAATTATTTTAGTACCTACTACTTACCTGTAATATAGTAATCGATGTTTCGCATCATCTTTTTAAATTATATTTATTTTGAAAAATGTGTTAAACAATAGTAAAAATAGTACAGTAAATTAAAATTAACCAATCATAACAAATAATAACTTATGATAAGAAACTTTATTAATTATATTCAGAAAGAATGTTGTAAAGAATGTTTCTTGTTAAAGTTAATTTTCAATAATGTTTATATATAATATGTACAATTTTGAATACCATATACAATAATATCTGTTTTTATGATTTCTATCAATTATCATTAACTACAATACCTCCTTATCACTTTTAATATACATTTATAATATGAATAATGTAACTTTTTAAAAATGATTGGTATAAACATTAATATGTTACCAAAATGTCAATATAATATGCAGTTTAATGAATAATAAAATTCATTTGACTATAAGGAAATTACGAATCTAAAACGAAGTGTCCGTGAACAAGGGTACTTAAGTTAATGATTAAGGAGGAACCTAAGTTTGATAGAGGTACTTAGACTATAAAGCTTATGAATCAGGCTTCAGAGGCGGATTCTATAACTCAACACGAAAAATGGACACCGGCGAACTGAGATTCAAAATTTGGACGGTGTTAAAATTAAAAAATGTGGGTAAGTGGATGTCGCTCTGTTGACTGTTATACAGTAGGCTACAAGTTGGTCACTGTATAATGGACGGTATTAAATTTGAATTCAATGATATAATATCATTGTATAAGAAAAACGATTCTGAGCGGAGACGGTATGTCAGTCTAGGTATAAGACATAATATTATTATATATGGTATTAAAAAAAAAATTGACCTATAATAGGTACCTATAATAAATTCCAAATTAATCATATCACAATATCCATTAGGTACTTATAACGCGTTATACATCAACAATAAACAGTGATACTATCATAGATATATAATAGTATACTTAAGAAGTTTCAAGTATACCCACGAAATATATTATACAATCACAACAAAATAACTAAAATAGTTATTCCAGGTTTTAAATATGTAATTTCGTCCAAATTTGAACTTAAAATGACTATAAAAATAAACTGTGCGAATGTATTTTTTAGATTTTTTGGTAACAGAACTAACTACTTACGTGGAATCTTGTTTTAAATTTTTAATCCTTAGATATAAAAGTTGAACATTTTATAGATTTTTAACTACGAAATAATTATTCAATTTTAAATTTGATAAATTTTGACAAAATTCGATCTTTAAATGCTTATAAAAAAAATTGTGCCTATGTATTTTTAATATTTTTTAACTGCTATTGTAACAATACATCAGAAGCATTGTATTACATTTTTACACTTTTTGGCCCAACAGATAAAACTTGATTGATATTTATAGAAAAAAAAACTAAAAAAATTGAAAACTGACCATGTCTATACAATTGTTTATTATTAAAATGGGAATCATGACTGATATTAAATAATTTATCAAAGAAAATAGTTGCTGTTTGATGTTTTGCTTCTTTTCGACCTCTAAATTTGGTGGTTTCGCTGGAAGGTGTTATTGTCTTTAAGCAGTGTTCTGTTTGTCCTGCTGTAGTATGGACTATTGATAACTGATAAGTTCTTCCTACTGTGAGTCTACATTTTTTACTGCTAATGTATTTTTGCTTATTGTCTTAGTTTATATAATGTATGCTCCGTTAAATATATGAAACATTTTTTTATTTCTTGTTTGGTGCATTTGATAAGTAGTGGTATTATATTAGGACATATTGATCTTCTTCGTATTTGATCTTATTTGAATATTTTTGCTTTTTGATTAATTCTGGAAGGTATTATTTGCATTTTGTACTATTTCTTACTTTTTTATTATATTGTTTTGTTTTGGGAAGTTTATCATGTGTTCTAATGGTTGTATAAAAACTAGCTATTACAGATACATTTTAATAAGTTTATAAATATTTTAGGAAACAATTGAATAACATATTTTAGGGGGCTATTGCAAGTTTTGGGCATGCGAAGCCCTCCCTCAGCCATACTCTAGTTGCGCTTATGCATATTCAGACTGTTAGAGGTGATTGTGTGGTTAGCACATACTAAAGTCAGTAACGCAACTAGAATGCACATCTTCAGGGTGCTACAATTTTGAATCTCCTATATAATGCCCCCCCCCTCCATTTACATCATATGTTCTTATATAATGTTATAAATTCTGAGTTTTCCAAACATCAGAATGTCAACCAATCAACCACAAAATGAAACATGATTTTAAAAAGGTAGGTAAGCGGATGCCGCTCTGCTGTACAGTAGGCTACAAGTGGGTCACTGCATAATGGATGGTATTAAATTTGAATTCAATGATATAATATCATTGTATAAGAAAAACGATTCTGAGCGGAGACGGTATGTCAGTCTAGATATAAGAGATAATATTATATATGGTATTAAAAAAAAATTGACCTATAATAGGTACCTATAATAAATTCCAAATTAATCATATCACAATATCCATTAGGTACTTATAACGCGTTATACATCAACAACAAACCGTGATACTATCATAGATATATAATAGTATACTTAAGAAGTTTCAAGTATACCCACGAATTATATTATACAATCACAACAAAATAACTAAAATAATTATTCCCGGTTTTTAATATGTAATTTCGTCCAAATTTGAACTTAAAATGACTATAAAAATAAACTGTGCGAATGTATTTTTTAGATTTTTTGGTAACAGAATTAATTACAGGTCACTGACCCTAGCACCGCAAAGTTAAAATTTTGTTACAAAAATTATTTTACAAATTAGTAACAACATTTTAACTTTGCGGTGCCAGGGTCAGTGATCTATTAATTACTTACGTGGAATCTTGTTCTAAATTTTCAGTCAAAATTCCATCTTTAAATGCTTATAAAAAAAAATTGTGCCTATGTATTTTTAATATTTTTCAACTGCTATTGTAACAATATATCAGGAGCCTTGTATTAAATTTTTACACTTTTTTACCCAACAGATAAAACTTTATTGATATTTATAGAAAAAAAAACTAAAAAAATTGAAAACTGACCATGTCTGTACACAACTCAAAAAGAGTCAAATTATTTTCAAAATGTTATCGTATATAGAAAATGCTAATATAAACATTCAGTGAAATTTTCAAATATCTACAATCATTCGTTTTTTAATTACAATAAAATAAGAAAATCGGTACGTAAGAAATCGAGTGAATATCAAATGTTGTAAAAATATGAATTTCAAACGCTCATAAAAATTTAATTTGACTTTCTTGTAGACATTTTTTTTTTGATAAAGGTAGACAATATTATGTGGAATCTTGTAATACATTTTCAAATCTTAGATTTAAAAAGAAAAATTTTTACGAATTCTTAACTGGAAATAATTTGCTAATTTTCGTGATTTTTACATATTTTGTCAATTTTTGAACTTTAAATGCTAATAAAAAAAAACTGCGACTATGGATTTTTAATATTTTTCAAATGTCATTGTAACAATATATTAGAATCCATGTATTAAATTTTCAAGTATTTTTACTCGACAAATAAAGTTTTATTGACATTCATAGAAAAAAAAACTAATAAAATTGGAAACTGAAAATGTCCCTAAACAGTTCAAAACAAATCAAAATATTTTGAAAATTTTATCATGTATAGAAAATGGAAATATAAATAACCAGAGAAAATTTTATGTTTCTACGGTTATTTGTTTTAAAGTTACACAAAAAACCAAAATCGATTTTCTCGAAAACAGCTTTTGCGTAAAAATTCCCGTTTTTCCTTAATTTTTCTTTTGTTTTTCACGGCGCTTTTGAAAACTATTGGAAATTTCAAATTTTGGCCTCCCGAATGCAACAACTATAAATTCACTTTCCCATCAAACAAGATACTGTTGAAGAAAATCGAAGCATTTTTACTGCCCCAAACCGTGATGACAGACGCAAAAATAAAAAATAAAAAAAACACACATCATTGTAAAATTAATACATTCATCGTTCCACTCAGAATCTAAAATTAATTTCAGATAATATTGTAAATATTTTAAGAAATATGAAATTAATACAATATCTGTACGGGTACACTACAGACCTACTAGTATATTATGCTGTATGCCTGTATTTATATCAGGGACTGGAACCTCAACGAAAAGAACCGGTTTTGGAACCGGAACCCTTTAAATATTGGGAACCGAAACCTCACCAAAACTCTTATTTAAATTAATTTTAATACTAGAACCTCATCGGAACCCTTATTCAAATTAATTTAAAAACCAGAACCTTACTGAAACCGATACTTTTACATTACAAATTAATTTATATAAGTATAAAACCAAATCAAGTAACAATTTTTTTATTTTTTATGAACCGAAAAGGAACCTAAACCTAAATTTTAGTTTTTCTTGGAACCAAACTTGAACCAAAATCAAAATTTTAGTTTTGCTGGGAACCGAACAGGAACCGCAACTGTATAAATCATCAAGGTTTCAGCCTCTGATGTATATACGTATGCATAGGTATATGAGGTATGTAGTGGTGTGAGTAGCTCAAACAGGAGTTTTCAGGATTCTTGGGAATTTATTAACGAGCTGCGTAATATAATAAGTATGTGTGAGTATGAGTATTTATGTAGATGTGCTGACGCGTTGGTGTATATTTGTATAGACTATGATCAAAAGGTAAGTAATAAATAAATTATGAATAACACAGCAACAACAACAAAAATGTATATTCTATATTTCTACTAATTATAATATTAATTTAATATGTAACCAATATCCTTTATTTGAATAAAGTACAGAATAAACAAACCAATAATAATAAATTGTAGTGGCTTTGATTCGACCAGTTCCTAAGTCCGTCTTGTTCTTCAGACTCATTAACATCTTCTGGCTGACATATGTGATATGATGCAGATATCTCAACCAACATTTGATACTTTGGGTGGTAGGTATTTCAAATAATTTCCAGTACTTAATCTTTGTTGACAGATGATGCGTCCAAAGATGTGTGTTCAGTGTGATTCAGTGTGTGTGATATTCAAAAATCATATAAGCTAATAAACAAAAATATAATGATCTGTAACCAATGTCGGCCAAAATAAATTTATATTTGCAATGTTTCTACTAATCATAATACTGATATAATATGTAACCAATGGCAACCCTATATAAAAAAAACAAAAACAACAATAAATATTCCTTTGTCACGAGCCAAAAACTGTATTAATGTGTGAGACTGTGAACTACGATTTAGCTGTCTATAGGGGTTGAAAAAATATGCTATAAACACTCAAGTCTCAAGAAATCTATTGATATAATTTTTATTGAAACCCGTCCAGTAATTTTTGAGTTTCAAAGCTTTCTTTTTGTCTAACAAATAGACAGACAGACAAAACATCTATTTTATACGGAGAGAACCTTAATTAAAAATAAACCCTGCGTATGGTAAAATAATATAATTAAAAACTACGTTAAACCTTTTAAATTACACTATATAATAGGTAGTAGGTTACAATAAAATATTGGTAAGTCATATAGTATAAGTAAAAAATGTGTTCTGCAGCATACACGCGTGCAGCATGCATCTACCTATTTACCTAAACAAGCAATTATAGCATGCACTGATAAATATTAAGAAGCGTGGTTGAATTAACTTGATAAATGTTATTCAATTCACAGAAAAATGAATAAAATCCCCTTTTTTAAATCAATATTAAACATCGATAAAAATCGTTAAAAATGATCGAAGCTATTATCAAAAGTGATATTAAAATCAATTTTTTTTTAATGATATTCATTATTCACATTGAAATTGAAAAAAATTTAAATCAATGATTTATACCAAAATCATAACAAGCTTATTATTAGGACTGTTACACAGCCGTGCGAACGCCGATAGATCTCTCACAAAGTTCGAGATCAAAAATAAAATCATAAAATTTAAAATTTATATTCTAAATAGAAAAAAAAAATAATGTTCGAAATCTAATTAAAAATCATAATACAATTAAATAGACATTGTGCTCACATTTGTAAAAACAATTTTCATACCGTTTAAAATCAAACAAAGAACTGTTTAACAATTTTCCTAATAACTAATATATATAATATATATCACATCTTATAAAATAATACACTTGTTTGATCTGTAAGTTTTTTTCATTATGTATATGTAAACCATACTAATATAGTGTGTATGGTGTATGGTGTATCAGTATATATGAGCTACTATGTACATAAAAATGTTGGAAAACCTGTTGAAGTGTATGTAAAAATGTATCCAGAGCGCCATCAAAATCTTGAAAAACTTTACGCCAACTACGCAAATACATATAAATACTAACAATCATATTATTCAAATACGTAGACTTATTAACACAGGCAAGAGATTTATTATATCTAACGTCAAACGTATGCCCATCCATTCCTAACCTAGCAATAGTAGACGCCCTAAGGGCCCGTATTATAATAGTTGAACTCCGGTTAAACCACCGAATTCGGCCGGTAAAATCAGTGGTTCAAGCGTAACCGAGGTTTAAACTATGATTGAAAAAACGGGCCCTAAGAAATATAGATATTATTCTAATCACGCAAATAAAACGCCTAAAAGACGGAATAAATGTAGAAAGCTATATTTTCCACCAACAATTTTCCTCAATCCCGACGATATTCCTAAGCTCCCAAGCTCGTTATTAATCAATGTAAATAAAAACCAATTCAGAATTGTCTTCACTGATGACCAAATTACTTATTTTTTATGCAAATCGGTTGGCCACACAACAACCAATTGCAAAAAAAAACGAAGTTAAATTAAAAAGTGATCACCTAATCGATTTTAACGAAATAAAAGCTCTTGTTACTAGGTACCTCTAAAGCACTAATAAAGAATAATCTGTTTTCCATAGCAACCGAAGAGATAGAAAAGCATTTAAAGCTGCTCCCGGACCATTCCAAAAAACGTCTGAGTAGAAGACAAGTCAATGGACTGGCTAGAATACACAACTCCCATTGACAACAACCTCATCATTCCCACCATAATAGCAATAGATAAATAAACTGAATCCAGCCAAGAAATGATTGGACATATATCGAATACTCCTAAACATAACTCCTCTCCTATCTTAAAAAACAAAAATAATAAAATACTTATCTCATGTATTATTCTGTTTGCGTTACCTTATTATAATAAATTAATACTTTTGATTTAGATATTACACTTTGTCACTTTATTGCAATTTGTTAATAGAAAACAACATTATCATATAATACAAATATAATTTATTAAAATGTGTAGAGCACATGCTCGATACACCACAACGACAACTACTCTTATAATTTAACAGAGACACGGAGAGAGAGTGTTTTTAGGTTATGTACAATATATCAAAAACTAATTCAACAAGATACAAAATTAATAATAGTAATAATAATAATAACATCATTATCACATCTCTGAAACGTCCTCGCAACTAAAATCATATACCACAACAAAATTTGCTGTGGTAGATACATTTCATGTACCATCCACACATATTGATACAACACTTCTATAAAAACAGCAGTGACAATAACTTCGATGACCAGTTTATAATCTACAAAAAAAAGATATGGAAATGAAACTATTCCCAATACTATAGGTAAGAACATCACGAACGAAATCCATCTAATCAATCCAATTACCTTTCAGGAACTAACTCATATCCTATCTAAATGTAAAAGTCATAGTCGGGATCTGACAACATACCTTATATTTATAAAAAACTGGAATGAAAACCTTAAAGTTAACTCTAACAATCTTTAATAGAATCTATATTGAGGATTCCTGGCCAAGTTCATGGAAAAACGGTATAATAATTCAGATCACAAAACAAATAAATATAAATTAAAGTCCAGAAAGTTATACACCATACTCTATTGAACACCATGCGTAAAACTCTGGAAAAAATCATCAACAATAGACTAACATGGATACTGGATAAAAACAACTATCTATCACCGCAACAAAGTGGCATTAGGATGATAGACCGTTGTACAATGGATAATATCTTTCATATTGAACATGAAGCTAGTAGCTTGAAAACAAACAAATAATGGGGCTAGTCAATATTGATATTTCTAAGGCAATGACTACATGGATACATGGCATTCTATTTAAACTCAACCAAATTCTTTGCAAAGGCAATCTTCTAAATTATAATGACAGACGAAAACTCAAATATGGGAAACACAATATATATAACTCAGGGATTAGGTATGGAAATAAGCAAATCACTATTGATTTATTTAATTTTGATTATATTGTAGATCCCCTGTCCTTGTTTAACGTATCGTATACGTTTATTCGCATATACGACATATCTTACGAGATGGAATTAAAAAAACAACAAGCATTGTCATCAATTTTAATGACTTGCAACCATGAAGTAAATAATATAATGCAAAAATACTAATTACCCCTTATGTAAATATGGATATTTAATCAAATATTTCATGTGGTTGCGATTGTACTAATAATTTAATTGCGAAGTTAAAACAAAATGTTCTTGTTGGCAACTTATCAACGAAGGTCCAACAAATTATTCAATTATGACTTACAAGTTACACATAAATAATATTAACTCGATAGTAGTTCATTTACTAACTCAATAGTCAAAATAGCAAATCTAACAATAGATAAATCTTCATCCAAGAAAATAAACCTAAAGTTCATTGGTGGAATGAAAACTTATAAGTGTAATCAAAAACAAGTATATGGCATTAAAAATTCTTAATTTCCAAAACTCAAGACTATTTCATGGAACTTAAAAAACACAGAGCTAGAACAAAATATTTGACTAAATCTTAATATTCCGTTCTGCTGGGATATCTTCAATATTTCATATTATTTAAATTAGCTAGTTAACTATTGTTTCATTTATCCATTTTAGAATTTTTGCATTAAATCATCTTTGACAAGTGACTTATGATTTTAATCTTATATTTTAATATTTCATTAACATACAAGTGACGAAAATAGAAGAGTATTAATAATTTATATTATCATTGAGAATTATTAAGAATATAAAATTTTACAAAAATAAGCCAAAAGGAGAGGGAAATTGCAAGCAAAAAGGTAGTCTGTGTATCACACGAATAGAATTTTCTGAAAAGCCAGACGGTTTCTTATGATTTAAGTTGATATACATACCACTTAGAAGAAATCCATTAAGTATACCTATATTAACATGTCGACAGTATCAATATTCCATCTCCACGAGCAATTAGAATTGTTATGTATATTTATACATTTACATTGATGTATCTATATTATTATTATAGGCATTGTATTTACAAATAAATACGATCGATGATGATGTGTTTAAATTACAGCAGATAATGATTTAGTAGATAGGTACAATCATAAATTGTTGTTGATTTTCGTTTTACCGAATTTCACAAGATTAAACAAGCCAGTATAGTTATATTCTTTCCGTCTACTAATTGCAAGTTTATTGTTTTAGTTGAACATTGAATACTTTTGTTTTTTATGTGAACAGAAAAACAGAAAACACGAATGAGAACAAAAAAGTTATATTATATTATAGTAGGTATACATAAAAAGACTAGAAATTGAGTGATAAGTAGTTAAGCCCTATTGTTTAATATGTTAAGCGTACAAATAAATTAGTTATACAAAGAACAACACCTAGGTACCAATAATGATAATATGAAAATTAAAATTTCTACAATCAAATATTTCTATCATAGACTTTATAGGTATATGCATATATACATATTCATATATCGATTGTGCCAGCTCTCTGGCCTCTGTCTTGGAAAGAGTTGCCTAGTTATAATATTGTTAGAAAGATATGGATGATAGCTAATAGTGGACCAAGATTTTTGCCATCTTTTTCAAACAATGTTGTGTCCAAACTTCCATATATATATGTTCAATCCATCATCCACATCTTTAAATATCTAAGATTCCTATAGGTAGACTGATTCTCACTATATATATAATAAAATAATTGATTTACTAAATACTTCACGAAATAAGGATTAAAACATATTAAAATAAAATAAAAATGTTATTGGTTAGATACAGCAAACTAAGATTTATTACGTCTAAAGTTATTATAAATATGAAAGCTATCATCTATAGATCATTTCGATCCTGGCCAAGAGTGGCATTTTTCTACGGGCAAGTCACGGTGTCCGGAGATAGATGCCACAATCCCCCACCCGGGCATGGCAGAAACCTACGGGTGCACAACTAAAAATTCTGCCAAACAAAAAAAAAACATGTTTCAACCAACTGTTCCAACCGCCCCCCACCCAACTATAAAAACAACAAAAACGGCTAATTGTCAGGCTTAAGTCCAATGAAAAAAAAAAATATTTCATAATAATTGTACCATATATTTACAGTTAATCTATAACTACCTACTAAAAAGTATTACCTATCAATATAAATATAATTTCTTATTAATAGGTAGATAATTCCGTTCTTATTTCTTTATAATATAGAATATAATGTTTATTTAATAATTTACCTGCAGTTATGGGACATTCTTCTTCATACTAAGAATTATGACGCATGTAAGAAGTAATACAATTATAACATATTATAACAAAATATAAAAACTCCCAATAGCTAATAGCAACCAAATGTGTTCCTATGGCCGTATATATGTATAAAACTGTCACATCAATAACTACAAATTCTAACCATTATGGGTCTCTAACATTTATCATAATAACTAATACATATGTAAGTGTAAGAAAAATATTTTATAAATCATTTTCAGAGTTGAAAAAACAATAATTATTCACCCATGTTGATTAACTCATCATAGACAAACAACATTTAGTTAATTAGTGTTACCTACCTAGGAAATGAATATGTTTCTTTAAAATTTGAAAATTATTCAGAGCTTCTCGCTGTTAATTCAATAAATAAATAAGACATCTACCACGATGTCCGATGGAAGGATTAATCATAATTACAATAAGTACACGCAATGGTACATTTAAAAAAGAAATTCAAAAAACCTGAGCAGTAATTGAAATCAATTACCTAGTAACCAATTCTAACCTAAACTATAGATAGCAATTATTTGTATAACGTTTCTTTACATTTTATCAAACTATATAATTAATAATTATTAGGTATCTGTCTATAAACTTAATCCAAAGGCTTAATATAGTAACAACTACAACCAAACAATACGTTTATGTTGACGAACAAAACGTAAAATAAAATTCGAAGGCTTAATACATTTTGATGCACCGATATCATTTCACTCGTTCAATTTAAAATGAATCAACGGTTAATAAAAAATAAAAAATGGGAAGAAAGTAAATAAATAGATATTTGTTGGACCCGATGTAACAATTTGTACACCCGTATATAAAAGGTCTAATGCATGCAATAGCAATTCATCCGTTAAAACAATAGTATTGTAAATTGTAATTATAGTAACACAAAAGAGTAAGAGTATGAATAGACATATTATTATTATGCGCTTAGGTTGTTATAAATTTATTATGTTTTTGGTTCGATGAACAAATTATAAGTTTAATGATTTAATATAAATGTAATATTTATATAGATTTATCTGCCTATAAACTATTATGTATGTTTAGTCTACAGCAAGCCACCAAGCAGGGCAAGTTAATGATAAAGTTTAATCAAGTTAAGTTAATTTTATAGAACGCATTTAAAAAAGTTAATAATAGTCATCATCATTTTTTTTAAACTCAGTTAAGATAAAATGAAAGTTATATGGAAACTTACAATTAACTTATTAACTTAAGTTAAGTCATTTGTTTATTTTTTTTTTAACATAATATGTATAATAATATGTTATATTATAACTAGCCAGTAATATAGTTTAAAATAATCAAAAGTAAATGTGTATGCAAGAAGTATGTAATATCATCAATAATAATTTTATATAAATTAAGGTATAACTTAAATTTGATTAAAAGTAACTCGTAATTTATTGAGTTTATATCAAAAAAAATCAGTAAAGTTAAAAAAATTTTAAATTAAATTTAAAAAAATCAAGTTAAAAGTTTAAATAACTTAACTTTTAACTCAACTGTAAATTTTTAACTCGTTTATGCCCAGGCTCGGTCATCAGATATGATAATATACATTTAGGCATCTTTCAGGATTCCTATTCTTGATCACAAATTCACAACCATAATATTATAATTCAAACAATAACTTTATACCCAATAACATTTTTTGTTGTTTTAATTAATACAACATGGCTTTTGGCGTAGGTACCTAATAAAATTTCACTTGTAACCAATTTATTTTTTCATAATTAGAAATGAGAATTATTTTATACTTTATGTAGTTATTAGATTAAACTACATTAAATTAAAAGCTCGATATCAAATCAATTTAGGTAATGTACATAATAAAACAGCTCATCACATATTATATTTGAATATTCTTTAATACAAGTAATTGAACTTTTTGATCGTACCTATACAGTTTTGCTTGCTTTGAACAATTGTACTTTGCAAAGAACACGTATGTTTTATCATCGTCTATATTTGCAGATTGCAGATTGCAGAAATAGGGCTCTAGCCTTTAGGGTTTATTTACAATTATAATAAATAAACATTGTAAAATAATCGTTTATATAGATATAAATTAAATTATAAAATGTCCATTAAGTCGAATGAACATTTCATAATACACAGCAAGGTACCTACACAATATTATAATATTATCATATGATTTAATGATTAGGTTCAGGCTGTACGTGAAATATATATAAAACGTTTAATATAAAACCAAAAAAGGTGGGTAAGTGGATATAAAGTAATATAAACAACCAGTGAAAATGTCATGTAATTTTTTTTAGAGTTATACCAAACACCAAAATCGATTTTGTCGAAAAATGATTTTACATAAAAATTTCGGTTTTTCCTTAATTCCTTACTTTTGACCCCCCACAAAGTACCAACTAGAATCTAGATTTACTTTTCTAGCAGAAAAGATCCTGTTGTAGAAAATCTAAACATGTTTACTGTCCTAAAAAGGTGATTAGTGATGATCAAAATTGGTCTTGGTCTTACGGTCTCCCAGGACTCTTGCTGCAAGACCAAGACCAAGATCAAAACAATACCGAAGCTGCCAGACCAAGACTAAAACAAGACCATCACTTCGAGACTCTCGGAGTCCTGCAAATTTTTTTTTCCCCCGAAAACACATTAGTGTATCTAGATTTCATTAACTAATAATTCATAACGAAAATAATAAGAAATTATTTGTATTGTTATTAAATTTGATCAGTATTTGACGAAACCCTAAACTCACCTATAAAATATCAAATTCAACCGTTAAATACGAGCACATTGATTGTCTAAACACTCAAGACTATCATGATAACCAATAAAAATTACGAAAAAAAAATAACCAAGAAACCAAAAAAAATATTAAACCTAACAGTTCTTCCAACTATAATGAATATGATGATAAGTATGGAAATAATCATAATATGAAAACAAATACAATTCAAGTTGTCAAAGTTATTAATAATGTTTGTAACAGAAAAAATCAATGATATATTATTTTTCTAATACAATATATCCAAATAAAAAATACATAATACAATATAATATATTATAATAGTACACATATTAAATTTATTTTATAGTTTCGTGTTGACAAAATAATAGCTTGCTAGTCTTGAATCAATAATTCCAACGCTTTCAATTAATACAAACTTTGAAGATTTTCCCAATAGCACGGTAAGACTTTAATAATAAATATATTATTATAATAAAAATAAATTTTATCAAATAACGAAATACACAGGACACTTGTTTTAACAAAATTTATTTTGGGTATTTTGTTAAATATCAATAAATAATAACATTAAACTCATAAAAAAAATTGTCTGAGAAAATGACACTTCAATAGCACAAAATTTGACAAGCGTCTGAAAATGGACGTGAGGGAAAAATTGCTAATTGCTGATCTGTTCAGGGGCGGATCTAGGGGGGGTTCAGGAGGTCAGCTGACCAACAGTTAATATTTGTTGATCAAATTAGCCTTCTTTCAGATCTTAGGTTGTTGAACACTTGGTCAAATAAACACACGTACAGTATAAAATATAAATTAATTTTTTTGTTTTATATAAGTTAGGTTAGGTTAGGTTAGGTTAGGTTTTAATAAGTGGCCCCCTTGAAATGTCCTGACCCACTAACTAACAGAGTTTCCTAACTCTGGATCCGCCTCTCACCAAGACCAAGACCAAGATTTTGAAAATCTTGGTCATGTTTATTACCTTAGGTGATGACAGATTTTATAAAAAAAATTAAAAATTAATAAATAAACACACATCATTGTAAAATAAATACATTCATCTCTCCAATCAGAATCTAAAATAAAATAATGTATTTTATATTAGGTAGGCAGCTATGTACTAAAAATAGTTAAGCTAGTTTAGATAATGTTAAAATATAATTACCTATATATTTACTTAGTTTTGCATATTTAACTCTAACAGAAAGTAGGTGAATATTGCAAAGCATTGAAAACAGACATAATTTCGATAAATGTATACCTACTTAAATCGCTTTTAAAAGCTCATAACCTTGGAATCCCAAGAAGTGCTGGGCGGTAAAGTGGAAATCCCAAAAAGTGCCTGGTGGTAAAGTGGAAATCCCCAAAAGTGCTCGGCGCACATATCACGCGCATATACCCTGCACAACCCGACAGGCGACAATGAATCTATACCATGGTCCTTACAAACATAAACTTTTGGTTACATCTTAATATCTTATATTCATATTATAACCTCCATGCGTGACGCTTAAACTAAATAAAACCAAATCGTTTCTTTCATGAAATATTGTTGTCGTAGAATTATGGTCTAGTTGTTGTATTACCTGTATTATCTTTACCGTTATCGATGAATGCAGAGGCGGGACATAAAATAGAATGTGTGGCTCGTGTGGGAAGGTAACTTCAGTCTTGGGCGAAATACGGCTCTCACCTGCGGCTCGTGTCGCACACGTCGCCCGCGACTGAAATACCTTACTTCCCGCCCTTGCCACACAATTTACTATTTCACTTGAAATTATATTATCATTTTTCGTAATGAATGATTTTTAATGATTGGCATATCTAAAAATTCATTAAGTTGTTCTGCGTTAACAATTGTTTTTTTTTAAATCAAAATGTAACGTAAAAAAAAACAAAAATGTAAAAAATGTCCGGTTAGAACCAAAAAGTTGTTCATATAATTTTTTTCACTTAATTAGAACTTTTTCGTTTTGAATTAAATATTTATTTTTACTAAGACATAACCAACCTCAAAATAATAAATAATGTGACATTGACTTTTCATTATAGATCTTTATTTCAAGACAGGGGGGTTAATGGTTAAAGATTCACCCCCCCCCCCCCGTGAAGTTTTCTCAGATTATGTAATCTTGCAAATAGGCGCATGTAAATTCCGCCCGATAAAAGTACAAGTTATATAACTGATAAAAGGTACATATAAATTCCACCTGTAAAAAAATATTATTAATAAACACATAATCCTGCATATAAGTAAAAAATTCTTATTACAATAAAGTTTTTACTAAGTACCTAGTTTTTAATAATAATACAAGAAATAACATAGAATAATCATTATAAGTACCTATTTAATAAATATATGTTTCATATATTAAGTGAATAATTACTACATAATTCATATAAAATTAATAAAAATCGTAAAACAGTAATAATAAATATGCGTCATAATCTATAATAAATTAATATGATAATTTTTTTTTTGTCTAAATTCCCAAAAGTATTTTCTAAATACTATAACCCGCCGTGGTCAAGTCGTACAGCCACAGAAGACAGAACGCCAAGTTTAAAAATTTATTTTTTCCTGGCGGAATATACATGTAACTTTTTTTACCTGTATATATTTTCCCGGGCGGAATTACCATAGACCTTCTTTTTACCTATTCACTTCGGGTGGAATTTACAATTCCCCTTTTCAAATAACTATGAACATTAAAGTTATATATGGTTTTAATTTTCAAAACCCCTCCCTAAAATATGTCCTGGGTACGTCCATGCCTTCTTAATTTATAAATTACAATTTTTTTATAGAAATCATTGTTTTGTTGATAAATGTACAATAATTAATAATTTTGTACCATCATATTATTATTGTATGGTTGGTACAATGTAAATGAGATAGTACTTTTTGGTTATCAGTTTATCACTAATTTATTTTATCATGCAGATAGAACCTTTTGGTATTAACACAATTAATAAGAACCAAAACGTGCTATTTAGATTACTATCAAATAACGAATGTGTACATTTTATTGATTGAGCCCCTTTTAGTTCTGGATAAATCTTTAAATAATGGGCCTACAAGGTTAGATGTGTGCTTGAATTATAGAGCATTGATCATTAAACATGTGTATACCAAAAAGGGGATTTTGAAAAGAATCGATATAGCACCTTTTTGTTATGAGCCCACGATTTTTTTAATGAATCAATAGTGATCTTTTGGTACATTATATTGATTTAGCGGCCCATATTATAATGTAAATAATATCTTCATTTTATTACATATTAGTGAACCATTGAATTAATAAATTGTATATTATGCAACTAGACATTAAACTACTATCATTTTTCTAAAAATAAATAATTTCCATCTATATAGTATATAATATATTATTATATTATATAGGTAATAAAAAATAAATAGTATAATATATCGGAAATAATATACTATATATTATACATATTATGTATAATAATATAATATATAGATACCGAACTATATATATATATATATATATATTGGTCAGGGCTCACATTTGAAAATAAAATTCGTTTAAGGTTATTTACAACGTTATACCTTCAAGTTTTCCGACTATCGTTATTTAGAATTAAAACGTTATACAAGTATTGCGTTCAACGTTATTTAGAATAGTGTTAATAATACCTATTAAATTTAAAAATAATAACTAATGCTGGTAGCTGTTGGCTCGGATACGGAATATGATAATATGATCAATTCTTAGACTATTTGCAATAAGACAAAAATAAATCGCATGAAATAAATATTTCTAGGAAACCAATATAACTTTTAAATAGATGGATTTTAAATTATTTCATTTTGCGTTATTTTTCGTTTACTGATATTCTATAACTTACGTTATGCCTTATATTTTGTTTAGTGATATAATATTATATATTTTGTTAATCGTTATGTTTGGTTTTGCGGTAATTAATTAATTTTGATCAACACTTTCCGTTATAATTACGTTTACAAATTTCAATCGTTTTTTGTCAAATATAACGTTATTATAACGTTTGCAAGCCCTGATTTAGGTACAAAGTGTTCAACTATAAAAACAAATACATTTTATTTAAAACGTCAATCACATAAATTGTACTAATTTTTTTAATTGAATGCAATCAATTATTGTCTAGCAGCTAGATACCAATCTATATATTTATAATAACGAGTAGTATAACACAACTAGATATTAATATCGGATGGAGTAGATTATAAATACAAAATAGTACATCACTACACATTCACGGTGATAAAATTCTAATCGTTTGATGGTAATCGCTAGGTAACTATTGAACATTTATTTTTTCATACATATAACGGCTTCAATCAAAAAACGAAAACAAAAAGATATTGGGGATGGTGTGGCAACATACCTCCTCCCACCCACCATGGTTGAGCCACTGTGCGCTAAAATATTATGCATATTGCCGGGTTCGCGTTGCGTGTCGGTGGAGTGTGCGTGATCGGTGGTTTTGCGCGCCTTTATAGTGACCGCCGCGGTGGTGGCGGAGAGGTCAACTCGAAAATACCGCAACGGCCGCCACTGTGTGCGGTTACCGACCGCCACTGCTTTCGTCGTATATAAAATATAAATAATTAAATTAATGTAATAACTATTAATAATACCTATCAATATTAAATAAAAATAATAACGAATTACAATAAATATGAAATAATAACACGCGTGTTGTACCTACCTATACAATATAGTATTATGGTACAACGGTCCGTCACCACGAAGAGGTCAGGGTCGCTCGTGTGATACGGCCGAGAAAACACAAATGTCACGCACGGCGTTACCCCCGTGGCGCGGAGGGATGCTCAGACACTGAAATCACGTCGACGGCGTCGTCGGCACGATATTATATATAACATAAATTACATAACTTTAGAACATTATATACTTGTATTATAATAATATTATGTAACATCCGAAGAAAGGAAACAGTCAAATACGCGGTAATGAGTTCCGATGCGGCGTCGAGGAAGCCAGAGGTAGGTATAAACGCGAAAACAAAATCCCGCTGTGATTGCTATAACCGATAATAATCGAAAGTTTGTCCGAAGGAGTGCTGGTCGGAATTTAACACCCCTTAAATTCAGAATAAGTATCCCCATAAATACAAACCTCAATCAGATTATACTTGAAGCTACACAATATGGCTATACGATGATTATTGATAGGCACACAGGTACAATAACTTAATTAAGATTTTGGAGGTGATTAACTAAAAATAATAATTATAGTATGGTCATTATTTCAGAGTTACACCAAAAACCAAAATCTAATTTGTCAAAAACCAATTTTACGTAAAAATTTCCATTTTTCCCTAATTTTTTGTTTTCCTCGAAACTTTTGAAAACTACTGAGAATTTTTTACTCGTGATCCCCCAAAGTACCAACAAGATTCACTTTCCTATCAGAAAAAATTCTGTTGAAGAAAATCTAAGTATTTTTACTGTCCTAAAAGATGATATTAGACAAATAAAAAAAAAAATAATTTTTAAAAAAAACACACATGATTATTGAATCAATACATTCATCGATTCACTCAGAATTTAAAATATGTATAGATTATTAAGGACACTAATTATACAATTTTAAGAGGACGCTACACCCGCATGTGTTCTCTCATCTTACAAATATACAACATAACAAAAACTGTTTTGCACGGGAAAGAACCGATAAGGCTTCAATGATAAGTAAGAAACGAGACTTTCACCACATACAAAGGAGAACTTTGGCTGTGCATTGTTGTTTTTATTTTTTTAATATCATTTATATAAAAAAAAATTGTCAAGTTTGAAAAACACAAACAATAATGGTTTTTGAAACAGTAAGAACTTCTTTATAATACAATTTTTTTACATATTGAAAATAAGTATATGATTTTTATTTTCATAACCCACTACCCCTCACTACTTATGATTAGTTCCGAGTGCGTTTTTTTGATACATGTACAATAGTTAATAATATCTTACCATCATGTTATTATTGCACAGTTGATAGTTTGATACCTACAGTAAATATGAGATAGTACTTTTTAGTTATCACTAATTTATACATATTATCATGTAGATAGAGGTTTTTTGTTTTAACACTTTTGTTAAGAAGAAGAACCAAAAGATTCTATTTGGATTCCTATTAAATAACAAATGTGTAAATTTGATCAATTTAGTACCTTTTAGTAAATATTTCAGGATAACTCTTTAAATGGGCCTACAAGGTTGGATGTAAACTTGGATTATAGAACATTAATCAATAAACCTGTGTATCAAAAAGTGATTTTCAAAAATTGGTTTAGTCCCTTTTGGTTCGGAGCCAACGTCGCCTGTGATTCGGTATTTGTTTCAGCATAATAATAGGGTAATGTGTGCAGCCATACTAATAGTTTCATTAGAGATCAGAATCCTTATAGGGTGTTCACATCGGCTATTGACTTTCAGCCTTTCATCAAACTGTCTGGATTGTAATTTTATGTTTCCTTATAGGGCAGTCCCTTAGTCCTTACGAAGTGCTACATCGATTGAACTTCTTCACCACTATATCATCTAGAGATGAGCCATCAAAAATAAATATACAATATAATAATATATAGTAGAAACTCGATTAACCATCACTCTCTGTTATCCATCATCATACAAAAAAACTACATAATATACAACGTAGGTCTTACTTCTCCGTAAAATACGGAACATTTCCGCTTAAAAAGCTCAAGCCTCCAAGAAACAAAAAAAGATGACGGATTATTTTATAATATTTTATGTATATGTTTGTATTATTTTTGTATGAACAATTTCAGTTAACCATCATAGTCTCGATCCCGACAGTGAAGATTAATCGAGTTTCTACTGTACTATATTTTATTATAATGATTTTGATATTTTTCCAAATTGGTATTAGGTATACATTTATTTTTCTAAATCGAATATTTGACTATATGGACATGATATTCAAATTACTCGTGTAGGTCACTTAAGGTATATATAGATATAAGCATACATAGTAACGTAGGTCTTTAACTAGTTTTTCGTTATCGTTGTGATACCTTGAAACAGTGAACATTTGTCCATGTGCACCGATTCGTAATATTATTTTGAACACGAAGTTTTCAGTGTCAGCTTTAATTTCAATTCTTTGTAAAGTAATTATATGTATATAATAAACGTATACCTACAAGTAGCGAATAGTGGAGTTGACTCTAATTAATGATATATGATGAGATGATTAACACGGGGATGAACCCGAGAACCTAACCCAGTGGCGAAGGGGAGGGGCAGCTGGCAGATTTTCCCCAGTCTAGTGTTTACATTAGCCTCAAGTCAGCATTTATACATAAGCACATTTAAAAACTATAAAAAGTCTTATTTTCAACTTCTAAGGCCATTGTAATAAAATTGATATTTGATAAACAAACAAATTTTTAATTAATTTGTATTTTAATTACTGGTAACCGATCGGTTGCAGTACCCTAGTGGGGTAGTTGGTACTTGGCACCTGGCGGGCACTCACGTATTTAGATTTTAGACACAACTATAATAGTTTATAGTACTATCATTGAGTATATATTATTATATATATAGTATATATTGGTACTTTAAGTACGTATTGAGTGCAAGATTTGTGGTACGACAAGGAAGAATTATTATAATATGTTTGGAACAGTAAAATATGTACAAACTACCATAATGTTACAATACCCACATTTTCAGTATTCTTACAAAAACTGAAATAACGCCACTGGCCTAACCTTACTATTAAATTATGGGAAATGGGAATATAGTGTTTTTATTCACAGTGTCTGGGTTAGTTTTGTTTTATCCAATAACGTGCTAGCTCAGGTCTCTACCGTCATGTCTGGATATCTGGGTTGTTTTCAGTTTTTCATACAATTAATGTTGGTTGTTATTGAGAGTTTGGAGAATAGAGTTGAAGTGTTTGTCCGAGCGAGGATCACTGGAAATTATGCTCAATAAGCTGTCCCAGTCCCTAGACAAGTACATTGTTTTGCACTTAGTGAAGTTTTTCGAAGAGTGCAAAACACGTCGTTTGCCCGGACTATTGTGCTTCAACGGTTACTTGTTAAACGGGTTTTCTCACACGTATGATTTTGGTGAAAATGGATTTTTTAGTAAAATTTGGTTACCATTACATTTTTTAAAAAATAAATAATTTATCAATTACTTTGGATTGTTTTCCGGTTCCCATGGACATTGGTAATTTCCACAATATTCTTCCATTTAATGAAATAAAGAATTTCAGTATGTATTTTATAGTGGAAAATTATTTTTTAACACCGTACTCTTTTAGCTTCTTATAACCTAATGTTAGGTAATGAAAAGTTCGGCGTTTTACCTATGAGGTTTTGACTTTTGACTGCTGGCAAGGTACTCGAGATTCGATGTTCGTCGGCATTCGTTCTCACTATCCACTGTATCTCCTACACGACGATAAGCTGTAGTCCTCATATACGACTATTCGGCGGAGCGTGGTAAGTCTGGCCCCATTCGCACCATTTCTTCTGGGGCCTGGGCATAGTTACCCAGTCCAAGTGCCAAATCGACGCAGCGTAGCCTTGTTTTTTAGTAAGTTTTAGTTACCATTAGATTATTTTTCTGAATTATCCAAAATATTAGGATAGTTTTAAATTATTTTCCAGTTCTCAAGAACCTTTGGAATTTCGTAGTTTACCTTGAAATCATTTACTTTTTTTTTGTCAAGTGAAAGAATTTTTCTATAGATTAATTATGAACTTAGATAGTGGATATAAAAATATATTTTAACCAACTACTTGGACATTTTGGGTGATAACAAATTTCAAAACACCCTCGCCAACTTGTTTACGTATACTGCGGCTTACCGTGGCGTTAGAGACTTTCTGAATAGATTTGCACTAATAATAACTGAATCTTGCGCCACACAACCACTTTCCCTTAATTTATCTATACTATTTATACATAGCATTATGTTTTTCTTTTTTTAATTTTTACTTAACTGCCTATCTGTTGAAATATGTAAAATTGCCGATTGGCGTAAAATAAACTATAATAATATTATTTAGGTAGGTTAATATAATAATATATATTATATTTACATACTTATACTTCGGATACTCGGATAAAAGTTGAACTATCGCGTACATTACCTACAATGTGGTAGTATCTGGACCACGTTATAGATGTATTTTGCGCTCACCGGCCGTTCAGAAAAAGCTTCATTTCGAGTTGCAGATCACTGCAGCAACACGCAACGCGAGTGTTTGATACTATTACACACGTGTTACAATTATAGTTATAGGTATGCGTATTTTCAGGGGAAGCACACGCATTGGACCAATATTGTCGGGACAAGAGCAAGAAAAATAATTTTTTATTTTGTGGACCAAACCGTGTCCTCAATGGTATGTTTTCCTTTAAATAATAATCGTAAACGCGCGAGGCGAGGGTTGAAGACTAAAGGGAAGACCGCGTCGTCGAGGACTGCGCGTGTACCTATATGTTGCGGTACGCCGCGCGAGAGACCGGAAAAGAAAAAAATAAATAACAATAATGACAAAAAGAACGGATCAGCGCTGCACTCACTGTCGACCGGATGAGTGCGGCCCCTCGTGATGACGTGAAGGGGGGCTTGTGAGGAAATTTCGCGCGCGTATTACTGTATTACTATACTACTGCTGCCGCTCGCACATCTATTATACCACGGTATAAGTGGGCGCCGCGTGTGCGCGCCCGCGCGCGTGTGTGAGCGGCGTACGTTATTTGGCGCGCGCGCTTGATATCGATTGTGGTCTCGCGGTGGTGACGGCGGCGGCGGCGGGGACGCTCGTTAATAGCAGCAGCAGCAGCAGCAGCAGCAGGCGGCAACACCACCACCGGCACCACCACCGCCGGCACCACCACCGTCGACCGGTGCCCACCGCTCGCACCACGACGACGGCCAACGCTCGCGGCGGCGGCGGCAGGCATCACCGCGGACTCGGACGGCCGCGACTACCGCCGCGATTTTACGGACGACGTCGACGGCGGCGACTGCGACTACGACGACGGCGGCGACCGCGACCACGACGATCACCGCGGCCGACGACGACGACGACGACGAGCACACGACGGCTACGGCGGCGATCGCGACGGTAGCGTCAGTGGCACCGGGCGCGACGAGTGTGTCGGTCGTGTATCGGTCGGGTCCCAAGCACAGGTCCAACGCACGCGTTCGCGCACCGTCCGGGGGGAAGGGGCCCAACACGCGCCGGTACCGCGTCCGTGTTATAGTATATTATACAGCATACGTTTTTTTTATCGCAATAAAAATAATATATTTATAATTATTTGTTGTAATTAATATTAAATCATCCAGGCGATAATGATAATAATGATCACATTATTATTATTATTGTAGTGACAATTATTATTATCGTAGTCGTATATACGACGTGTTGACGGACCGTTTATCACATTGTAGCAATATAACTACAACTGTTGTATTACATCTCTCGACCAAGACCCGTCGCGACACACACTATACATACGGTACCTATACCTAAATCATTTTAATAATATCATCGTCGTCGATTGCCGCCGGTCGCAGAGGAGCAGCGTGAAGACGACTTCGCTAAACGAAAACCCCGAACCGGCCGATGGAATCCACGCCACCGCCGACTTCGGCGGCCGGCGCCTCGACCTCTTCGCCAAATGCCGGACGGTTCGCGGACAGGGCCACTGAGAGCCTGTACCAGAGCTACAACGCCAAGCAGAAGCGCGCGGCGTTCGCTTGTTACGTGTCCGCGTCCGTGCTGTTCGACGTGTACTGCCTGTCCGTGTACGACGCCCGGTCCCCGTGGACGTGGTGCCTGCTGGCCGCCAATGTGGGCACGCTGCTGTGGTGCAGACTGGCCGGCGGCCGGCGCCGGTACTGGACGTTCGTGGCCCACCTGGCCTGGCTCACAGCCAACGTCCAGGTCGTGTTCCACATGGTGGCCAACGCGGCCGAGGGCGCAGACCTGCTCGGATGGATACTGCTCTACGATTACCTGGCCTACGTGTCCCTGCCGCTCACTCTGGCCCTGTGCATAGCCCTGAGCGCCACCACGTGCCTCACCTACGTGATCACCATGGCCGTGCTGGGCCGTCACCACGCGTACCTCGCCCGACAGGTGATATAATATGCATTTAATATGTTTCATTATGACATAAAATCGTGTTGTTATTTTTAACATACTATAATATTATGTGCGATGTATGTAGGTAGCTAACTACATTTGTGCGATAATGCGACTCGTCGCATTATTATTATTATTATTGTTATTATATCGTGTGTCCGTGGTATAATAGGTGCCGGTTATACGACAAATTTTGATTTCATTCTCTCGGGTAACAATTATTATTATACTGCAGCAATAATACGTTTTATTTCGACCGTGGTCGATGTACGAAATTATATTATTACCTATACGTGGTAGTTGTGTGAACGACATTAATATAACTGCTGCAGTATACGACGTATAATATAATTCAACGGACGTGCGACATTCTAACGCGTTGTGCAGCGGTGAATCGCATTCGATATTCGCTACATCGCGGCGATGTCATCGGCTGTGTATAATATTCCCCTCGGACCAGTCTCAGAATTTCTCGAGCACGTATCTATATTTTTTGAACTGTGCATGTGCCTGATGAAATTCCACGGAAATAAAGTATCACGTCGTCTATATTCGCTCTATATATTATTATATATCATTACATTACTAATTATTATCATTATAAAGAAAAAAAAAACGCGCGCGAAAGAACTTCTGAGACGAGATCTGACAACCGCGCGCGCATTTCAAACGACTCTACATACATTCGAATTCGAATGCTTTAACGGCAATTATATATTATTACCATCCACGCTGCGATATAATAATATCGCATAAACCTATATCCGAACGAACGTGAATATTACTATTATTATGATTATTCCGACAACTACGAACGACATGAAAACGATGCGTTTTTTCGGTTTTTTTTTTTTTTTTTTATCGAGTTGCAGTTCGCTATATTTTATATTTTACGAAATTCAAACAATATATTATGGTAATGAATTGGGTTCTATTTGCTATCTACTTGTTTATACATGTGCACGAAAAAAAAAAATGATGATAATAATAATATATATTATATTACCTACCTATATAGACGCCAAAATACTGTACAGACCGAGCTCAAAGGAACCAGAAAAATGGAACTTAATTTTAAGCATGTCTATTATAATATATATTATAATATGATATACTACATACGACTACACAAACGATTTCGTGTTTTAATGAAAACAAATTTCCCTAAATTGTATATCTAGGTAACTATTATTAATACCTACCTATATCTAATATGATTTTATAATACGTTAATTAGGGTATAGTATTCGAAGATTACCTATCATTGTATAGTGTTCAATATACTTTTATTGATATAAAATATATAAATTATACAGTATTCTATCAAAAAAAGGATGAGAAAAAAATATATTTTCTATTCATCGGTGTATTCGCGGATGTGGTTGGTTAACAAATTTTATTTTTATTTTATTTTTGATATGTTTTAACGATTTCATAAAAGTTTACATCTAAGTAGATTTTTACGCAAATCAATAAAAAATATTTTATGTTTCAAGTATCTGTGTAGCTCGCGATTGACTTTGCGTATTAATTATGTTTTGATAATTTTGGTGAGGATTCACTTCACTTGATTTAGACTGTTAAACATATAATATCAAATAGCTTCAAGCTTAACAATTAATATCCATAATTATATTCAAATTTGTAAAAAAAAAATATTTATTTATATATTTAAAATGAAATTATATTATTCGTCGGTATTCTCAATGGGTAGACGTTGTCTCAGTGTCTCCTATGATGCTTTTGAATATTTCCTAAACGTCTAAACATATCATGGTCCATAAATATAATGATTTTTACAAGGTACAACAAATCAGTAGGTTTCCGTCTGATCATAAAATACGCGTATTGTTCCAAAATAATGTATTCTGGCGAACCATCATTAGAATTGTCTTCTTTTGTCACAGCTTTCGGTTTCCGCTTTTGACTTTGTCTTTTTCATGTCTTTGTCCACGTTCCATTAGTTGAAGGTTAAAAATGATTTACCTCAATTTCAAGTTATAACATGTTCATGCCTGCCCTTCTAATAGCCATCATGTGTACCATCATACATGCAAGCACGCGAGTGCTCATATTATACCCCAAAATTATGTATGGCTTGTATATAATTAACAACCTTTACGGCAATACATCAAGTTTAAATGTACCTTTACTCATTGACCGCAGGTATTGTAGGTATTAGGACACTAGGTACATTAAATTGCATAATATATGTACACGTGCCTTTTAAAAATTATTATATATTTATATATTTTCTTTAATAATATGCTTCTGCAGTGTTTTGATTGTTTACCTTGGTGTGTACTTGCAGGTTATTTGAAACTATAGGTTACTAATATTGTTAACAATAATAAATAGCCACGAAATAACCTGTTCAAACACTAGACCAATAAAAGAATTTTCACTAAATCATTATTTAGATTTCTTGCAGTATCAACGCATAACACTATATAGGATTATATACGATATAAGTACCTACCCTATATTTACATAGGATTACTTATGATAAAAAAAAAAAAATTGAGTATGGTCAAAAGACGAAGTTTTTTTATTTGGAAATTGTTAAACCTAGTCAATTAATCTCTGTACACAGTGATTCGCAAGTATTTTTCGAAATCAAATCTTTGTGATACCCTTTTTAATAGGTAGTTAATATTTAGCCAAAACATTCTGGTACACTGATTACTAAATAGTTTGGGGTCAACTATTTTAGTTGGAAACACATAATATGCAACCATTAAAATGTATAACAATAGCCGATTTACTATTTTATAGTACAATTTCCATTGAATTCAATTATATTAACAAGATTTTAGAATATAATCGTTATAATATCATATTATACCTTAGTATATTTAGTACTTACAAGACAAAATAAAAGGCATCCTAAAACCTACATTTAATTGTTAAATTCCGAACAAAGAATATTCGATCAATTTCGAATTTCGGTTTGTTTTAAACATGTTTCGATCATCTCTATGATTACACTTAATTTGAATTAGACAGTTAAACTTATAATACCAAATAATTTTAAGTTGCATTTATTCATAGAGATGTATCGATTGTCAATCATTTTTAACGCACGAAGAATCAATATTGTTGTTTATACCTATGCATCTATTAAGATATCAACTGATTTGTAATATTGTATAAGCGTAACATAATAATTTTACTTAATATGTAACAAAAAAATAAATACAATTACGTTTGCCCATTTGATTACGATTAAAGTGTAACGATATTTATTTTTACATAGGTACCTACTATAGTTGGCAAGGCCGGGAATGATGACTAATTTGTTTAACTTGATGAGTTAAGTTTTAAAAACAAATGTCAGTGAAGTTTAAAGTTAAAAATTATTTTTCTTTTTAAAACTTGTGAAGGTTACAAGTTAAATAGAAAAAATATTACCAAACTTAACTTAGTCAAAAATGCCAAATCACAATATGCAAATTTGATAAAAGTACTTATGTATAAATACATAGAAACAAAAATATACAGTAAAAATAATACATAATATAAGAGTGACTGACGAAAAAATAACAGAAGTGTAGGCCATCTAATGATAGAACCCAATTTAAGTTAAAAATTATTTAGGTTAATTTTTAAGAGATAGCAGAACCATCGCAACGTATCATTTAAACGTCAAGCTAGGTTGGATGGTAGAGTTATTATTGTTTTAGGAATTAAAATTAATATGTATTGGTGAGATTATATATTTTTTTAATTTGTAATGATTGGTAGTTTTATTTATTTACCTCGACAGGGTACAATATGTCAATATTAGTCATTATTATAAATATTACCTTTTTCCGTTTATTATTGTTTTTTTTTTTCTTAAAAAAATTATAATTTATAATTTGTACAAAACAAATTATATTTAAATCTGCGGGGTTTATAATATAAACGAGTTAATTTATTGTAACAATAAAATTAATTAACTGATTAGTAACGGCATTTGTTACTCATATATCATGTAAAAAAAACTTAAAAATGCCTTTTTAAAATAATAATAAATAAAGTATGTAGCTTAGCTATAAAAGTAACTTACCTAAATTATATCTTTCGATCAAACCATTTGCTTGAGATATTTCAGTATTTCAGTTTTAACTTAATAGGATTGAAACGTTATCAGGAATCGATATCCAAAACTTGAGCATAAAATGTCTATATTTCGTCCTTTGAAGTATTATTTACGTTCTACAACAAATCAGAAACTATAAAATCACCTTTAGAAAATCCAAAAATATTATTTTCTTGAATTGGTGGATACTTTACATTTATACGACTTGCTGGCGCTGAAGGAGTATTTTATATACATATATGTCTACAGCAGTATATGACTGATTTATGTCAAAATATTTTTCATCACTTATGTCTGTTTTCGAAGTTATAGTCTTTCCTAGATAAACAAATACTTTTTATATTTGTTTTTTTAATGGTTAAATGTTTTTTTTAATTCTAGAATCAGCTAGAAATGTTTAAAATGTTTCACGCTTTAGTAATGTTCCACACTATATAACTCGATCCAGAAGCAATTTATTGATTCATTTAATTTTGTACTTTAAGTGGTTATTTTACATGGCACTTGTTTTCATCCTAAGGGTAAATTCCTGTAGCTATACTTAAGATTAAACTTACTGATGAACAGTAATCAATATTTAATCTATCCAAGCTGTACTTAAAAACTCTCGAAATTCCGTCTTTTAGATACAGCCACGATCTTTATTTTTATAAGCCAATGAGGACCGTCTCCACTGGATATCAATTAATCTTTGCAGACCAAGACAGCTAGAGTGAGACAAATTATTGGACATTGTCTCATATTTATTTTTATATTATATTAGGATGTTTACTCGATTGACCAGCTACGCCGGGTGCGGTCATCTCATGCGCATGGCCCGTAACTAGTCTGTTCCAAGAAGACTAGTGTGTGGGTAACACAATAAAAAATTTTAATAAATATATAATATAATATTTTATTAGGTTCATTCAAATTGGTAAAAATAATCTTTCATTTGGATATAATAAAATAAAATGTTTGTTTCTATAATGACGCGTCCCCACTGCTTATGAATATATTTACTCTAATTTTCTATACATGTCATAGATACAATAATTCGTCAAAACAAACCAGCAGGTTTCCGTCTCATCTACGCAACCAAACAATGCAATTCTACGTTTCTTGTTCCAAAAGAAAGATTCTGGTGAAGGAACTGAACCATCATTAGAAGTTTTTTCTTTTGTCCCAGCTTTTGGTTTTCGCTTTTTGACTTCGTCTTTTCACGTCTTATTCGACTACGTGCCATTAGTTGACAGTTAAAAAATGATCTAACTCAACTTTAACTTTTTAACTCGTCCATGCCTGCCTTGCAAGTAGGTATCTACCACCACATATGCGCATTCTCATATTACGTATATCCCAAAATTATGTATAATTTGTATATAATTAACAACATTTACGGCAATCCATTGCGTTTAAGTGTATCAACCTTTAATTATTAACCTAACCTGCAGGTATATTAGGTACATTAAATTTGACATGTAAAGTTTCCCGATTCTAAATTCTAAGTTCTAATATATTAATTAAATATTGTCTGTAATGTACGCGTCTGCATTATTATAGTAACGTAGGTATACTTCGTTATTATTAAACTATTAATATTGTTAATAATAATAAATAGCTATTAATATCTGTTCAAATTATATCAATAATGCCTATCATTCTCACCAAATCATTATTTAAATTTTTTTAAGTATCAACGCATAATACTATAGGATTATATGCGATATAGCCATATAGTTATCGATCTACATAGGATTTTCTTCCTACGATAAAAAAATTATTTATGGTCAAAAGTTGAAGTATTTTTTATTTCGAAATTATTAACCCTATTCAATTCTTTTTGTACGCAAGGATTCGCAAGTATTCTTGAAAATTAATCTTTGTGTAAACCTTTTTAATAGTACAATTTTGCCTAAACATGCTGGTTAAAATATAATTAATATTTTACAGAACAAAATATAATATTTTTAGTTAATTGAATTATATTAACCAGATCTTAGGTGCGCCACTACTCATGAATATTTAGTAAACGTCTAAACATGTCATAGATATCTACGATAATTCATGAAATCAAACTAGCAATTTTCCGTCTGATCATTCAATTTAATAACACTATTTTACGTTTTTTTTTTCCAAAAAACAGATACTGGTAAAGGACGAACCATCATTAGAATTTTCTTTTATAGTCATAGCTAGTTTTCGGTTTCTGATATACTATTTTACAGTACAGAATATAACACTCTCAGTGAATTAAATTATATTAACAAGATCTCAGAATGTTATAATAGTAATATACTTTTAGCCTTTAGGTACCTATAAGTAACTATATTTACAGAAAAAATGAAAGACATCCTAAAACTTACCTTTACACATCATATAGTATACATTTAATAGTTAAGCTTCGCAAAAATAAATATTCGACCAGAATTAGAGACAAGACCAATCTATAGTGAAATATATCGGAAACTTAAATATTATATTTAAAACAATTTTAATTGCCAATATAATATCATTATTATAATCTATTCTTAAATTATTAATATAAATATAAATAAATTATACAAATATTTGATAAAAAAAAAAAACTCACTGTACTAAATGCATGAACAGCAGTAGGTACAGAGTGAGAAAATACTTAAACATTTTTTTCTTACACGTCAACGAAGAACTATTGCAAAAGTATAGGTTCCTGCTCTAAACTAAAAATGTGCAAATAGTTGTAAAGCCAAATAAAACAATTTTCGAATTGACAAAGTTTTCGCTTGTTGTATGCCCTTTATAGATGGCAAACAATACGCTATTATTAAATACTTCTTTTGAACAGTTCCAATGTCATTACTATTTACTATACCTACGCGTATGCCGATGGAATTCCTAGGTATACCGTATTAAAAAGTTTAAAAAACGTGTCTCTGAAAAAAAAAGAAAACTTTATTATAGCTTTCCATTATTTTTCAGGATAAATGTTTTGTATCAGCGAATCGTAAAGTCACGTATATTTTATAGTTGTCCCAGGTGTTAAAATATTAGCAATAGCACTCTGATAAATATTATATTATCGAATTAAAAAAAATTCTACGCCGAAACAATAATAACCATATTAGGCTATATAATGTTCGATCAAACGATGTAAGTATATAAAAAAAAAGTTTTTTTTAAAGCTAGCACTGCGTCAGAGGACGAATAAAATTCGTTTACGACAAAAATGAATCTACACAACAATGAATTTAAATAAATATACCAAAAACAATATGTTTTTACGCATTATAGTATAGTACTATAATATAATAATATAGTTATTTGTTTAACAATAATGTTATAATTTGTATTCGAAATGTGAATGGGTACATTACAAAATAGATATTTTCTACACTACGATATTATAATATTTAAATATTTATTAAAACAATATTATTCAAAATGTTAATATTTCTAGTTGAAATTAGACGAAATTGGATTTTCAACAAAACATAACGTGTTTAGTTATTTTGTTGTAATACAAAACATATTATTCACTGGTACTTGAACATTTTCACCACTACATAAACTAGTCTATATTATTTATTACAAATATTGCAATTTTCAAATATTTTCAAAATATTTAGTTTTATATTAAGCTATTTGAACAATGAACTATTCACATCGTTATATACAAATACAGGTACGTCACTGTCGTTACTGACCTATAAGTTAATAACATCTTGTAATATTATATATTTAAATTACATTATATTATTATAATTATTACTATAGTATAAAATGTGAAATTTATTTCTGACCAAAATTAGTTCAACCTACCGTATTATTAATAGAAAAATAAATTACTTATAGCAACATAAATATATAATTCGATATCCTGTGAAATTTTTTTTTATATGCAGATGGTTTATCTCTGCTCAGAATAATTTTTGTATGAGAATATTATTCATTACATTCAAATTTAACACATCTATTACAATTAACTCAATGATGGGGTATACTTGACATTTACTATAAAGCAGAGTGACTTTTCGGATTTTTATTTTTTTTTTAATGTCATTCGATTTTAATAAAAATTATTATCCCGGTATTTTTTTAACACCTGACATAAATCATTTTAGTTAAAAAAAAATGAACGCTGACTTTATTTACATGCTTCTAAATTGTTTGATATCAAATATTAAATATTTTATTTTGCCCTGATAGACTCAGAACTTCCCGGCAACATTCGTGTGACATTGAATTCCATGGTCGATTCATTAACAGACTATTATAGAATTCAGCAGGGGAATAGAATAGATAGGTAAACTTTAACTTTGCTAAAAGTTTCTACATAATAACAGATGATTTAATATTCAAAATTCCATCTATATATTATATTTTACGTATTCATTTAATTTAGTTATTTAAATAACCGTTATAATAAATATAGGTTATTGTTATAACATGAAATTTCAAAAATTTTACTTTAAAATAAATTAATAATATTCGCTTTAGTGACTAAAAATCAATAAAAATGTATTAATTATACACAAATATATTTAAATATTCTTAAATGTACTAAATATTATTTCAAATAAAATATCAAACAATATTGTAGGTAGGTACTAAGGTACGTGCTTACTAATATATCCTCTATACATAGTGACTATAATTTATTTAAGTTTGATTAATATTTAATGCTTTTATTAAATATGCATTCAGTTTTAAGTTTAAAAGTTAGAGAAAGGCATTCCAACTTCTTGTTAAAATATTCATCAATTTCCGAATGATATTTGTAAAATGTCTAAGTTTTAAAAATAATTCTTAAAATATGCCATTTTATTATTGATTGAAGTAGGTTTATACGTAGTATAAACGTAGTTACATTAACACAACGTTTTTAAATTATGACCGAAATCATAAATACTTTATTATATTGTACCCGTGGAATATTAAAATATATTACTAAAATCACTTTTGATTATTTATAATTAACATTTTCATAAAAAATGGTATATATAGGTACTCCAGTAGCCCCGCAAAATATTCAAAATTCTGCTGAATCCAATTACGATTGCATGCATAATAATTGAGTTCGACATTTTTCACCTGAATAATTATTTCTATACAATACTGTATACATTATAAAACCGTGTCTATAAAAAGACTTTGAATTACAAGGTTGACAATTTATGTTAAATATTTTTTAAAGGATTTCAAGCCAAATTAAATTTATAGTGGTGGTAATGATCTAAAGTATTCTTTCGTTGTTATAGTTATTGCATAATTGCAGCGTTTTTAGCAGCTGCAGGCTGTAGACGTGCGTACAAAAGTGGTAATTAAATATAATTTATATACCGTTAAAATAGTTAAATACCAAATGTGTAAAAGCTTAAGCTATAAGTGATGATCCTACATATTTTCGGTGTTATACTCGTTTAATTTTCAAATGCCAACCGAAATGCATCACACTTTCAGAAAAAATATTTAACTTTAGTACACGGTACTTGAATATTACGACCAAATGTAATAAGCTTTTAACACTTATAACACTTATATGAAATTAATCACTTGAGTAAATGTGTTTGCATAAAACCTATAGGTACTTTGTACACAATATAATTATAGCACCTGTACCTATAGACAATATATTTTTATTCTAAGTATAATATTATTTTACAATGAAAAAAGCTTAAATATTTTATACTTGAGTGTTTCTTGGTATGGCCGATGGTGAGGCGAATTATAATTATTTTTACCGAATGAAAAAAGTTCAAATATAAAAAGAAAACTATGTCTAAAAAAAGTATGACATTAAAGAATTTGGTGAGCCGCAATAATAGCAAGTGTTTTTAAATTGCAGAACAATAATTGTATAAATAAACTGAATTGGGCCAAAAATAATACTGAAAATATTATTTGTCATTCACCGCGTTGGAATATAAAATATCTACACAATTATTCGTACCTATGTTTTAGTAGGAACAACTGAAAATATATTTAAACTTTTTTTTGTACATTTGAGAGAGTTTGCTAGTCATAAGATGGCAATAGTGGCAGTTACAAAGGAGTACCAATATATGTATTATATTCATTATATCCAGTGCCTAATAAATAATAATAATAAGAAATATTGTCAAATGAAATATTATAATTTTGAATCAGAATTTCAAATAATTTTTTCCTAGGCACCTAAATGTTTGTACACACGTCATTATACCTATATTTACGATACCTTCTTATATTATACGCCACTGAATAATAAAATAGAACATTATAACATTATAATTTGATTAACGATTCAAAGCATAAGAGAAACCGAATTTTTTTGATAACCGCAAGCAACAAAATTGAAGAAATTGTTTACTATCTATACACTCGTGTTACCTACGTTAAATGTATGCGATTTTGTGTTTGGTTGTTAAATATTCTACGTTGTTCTCGTTTAAAGGAATCTTGGTATTCACAAAGAACAAAAAAACTAAGACTTTCTTCTTTTGTGCGGGTGTTTAAATAACAAAGTGTAACAAAAAATGCATGGTACTTAGGTATTTACTGACACACTGCAGTATTATAATAATGTGCTTGGAAATATTTAATTAAGTGTTTCATAGAAGTATACAATATATTGGAAGATGTGAATTTTCTGATGTGGGTGCGTGCGCGCTCCAGGTAGGGTACTGTAGTATTTTCTTACTTCAAAGACACCGTACTTTCGTTTCAATATATGTATACTCAATTGCAATAAGCCTCGAGGGTGAATTTTCTTCTTAGACGTTAATATTCCGTGCGTATATTATATTATTACATTATTTATTTCAGAATATACCTGCATAATATAGTAGAAAAAACACGTCAATGATGGTTTGTATCAGTCAGTGAAGGCAGTTCGATTGAACGTGTACCGGATGAGTATAATAATATTATTATTGTTCACAGTGATGCGTCAAGACTTATTTTAACCCATACTGTCGCCGGTACCGTTTTCAAAGGACGTCATTATATCGTTTGAAGAAATAATATTTATTATTTATTTACTAGGGAAAAGTGTAATTGATTGATACAAATAATAATATAACATCACACACATAACATCGTATTTGATCTCTGTGACTGTGGCACATACAAATAGACAAATCATCTTGACGTTTTTACATTTCTACTAAAATATACATTTATTATTTATAACCTATGTATTTACATAATTTATTCTAATGTTACATAAAAAACTGAAACATAATTTTTTTTAACCTATATTACAAATTACAATCATCAGAATGGGTCCATCAAGTACCTATATTCGTGGCCTCCTAATTTTCCGACAGCCTACAATAATGTAATGTAGCTTAGTGGCTTAGATATATATTATTTTGGTTTTTAATAATAATTTACGTTAACATAGTTTATTATACATAGCCACACAGCAGGTAGGTATTACATTATTTTTTTATAAACTGTTAACCTTCAAAAATATAATTCATAAAAATTAATATCAATTAGTTGTACCTACCTACCTAAAAACCATATTAATATGATATAAAATTAAATTGATTATAAATAAGAATAAATGTCTTAAATGTCTCTTTCAAAAGCCATGACTATCAAGCTCTACTTAGTGTGCTCAGAATTTTGGATAATATTACGTCAGAATTATTTTTTAAAATAGCTCGACCCCCGCATTAATCTATACATTAATAATATTTTGTCTGACCTCGCTCTTCCTCTTCTTCTGACTTAACTTTTAACAAGTTCTATCAGTTATTATATGTTTTTATAATATAGAACAGCTAGGGATCTATTACCTATATAAATTTACTACTAGTTAAAGTTACTTAATACAGTATAATAAGTATTAAAAAAAAATTGATCCGTGGAGATAAAAATAAATGTAATGCTTTGCTATTGTACAAAATATTTATTTTTATTATTTATTGCCATAAGACCAATTTTAAGAAAATGATTTTTCAATTTTGGTACTACTTTTATCAGCCAATTGGAATATCCATGAACAGGAAATGTTTTGAAATCTATTGAAAACTGTATTTTTGTCAGAGAATTGGGAATTAGTTGAAGTGAGAATGAACTAATGGGTCCACTACACATGACGCTAACTGAGATATTTCTGGATGGTTCTTGGACAATCATTTTACTCCCAACAACGCTACTTTTCCAGCCATTGAAAAAAAATTGTTCATGCTATTATTAATTTCTATTAAAGTCAAGATTTACTATTTTTTATTTTTGTTTGTAACTAAAACGTATTATGCGTTGCTGAATAATACATTATAAATCAATTGATCAATTGACTATAGTTCTATCATTAAATAGATAATTATTATTATTTTTTTATTTTAAATCAGACAAATCATTATTTTTAAAGTAATAATATTCACAAATAAGGTATTAAACAATCATGACAATATTTTATAAATTAACTATTATCTATAAAATTTTTTTAACATTTTCATGGTCTTTACTAGGGACTGGAGCCGTACCGAAAAGAACCGGTTTTGGAACCAGAACCCTTTGAATATTGGGAACCGGTACCGGACCGGAACCCTTAAATACATTTTTTAGGAACCGTAACCGAAACCTATATTTTGATGTAGAGGTTTCTATAAATAAATATTGGTTCTCCAATAATTTTAAATTTCTAGCAAGAAGTTGTTAGAAAAATTTACGAAAGATCTCTATTAAATTTTTATTTCTCTGACCCAGCTCAAAAATGGTTTTTAATTACACAAAAATAACAAAGTAGATTTTGTCAAAAATGCGTGTTACACACTGTTACATAAATATTCTTGTTTTTCTGATAGTTAGCAAAAGTACAGGGAATTTTTTACTTTGCAGTTTTGTTCTCCTAAAGTACCAACTAGACCTAATTTGTTACCAGAAAGCCCACTCGAAATTAAAGATCCCAGTATTTTTTTTTCATACTATAAAAAGTGTTTGCAGTCACACACACAAAAAAAAATACATCATTATAAAACCAACACATTCATTGCTATACGTTTAAACTCTAAAAGTAAAAGCTATTCATATATAAGCTTGTTAAAAAATTGAAAAAAATAAAATTAGTTTGTTATCGATACGATCCAGTAATTCTATCAGGTAATGAACTATTTCCTTTCTTGCCAGGAGACACTTTTACGGAATTTAATTCTATTGCAGGAGCGATTCCTGGTAAAAAAAATTATTTAATCGTAAAAGTACACCGCCAAAAGTTGAACTGCGAACTGAATTAAATCTGCAATGACGTTTGCTGTAACTAAACAACTACGTTAGAGTTACACCTTCAAAATAATAATTTGATTAGTATCTGACTAAAATTTAAAATTATTCATTTATTAGAAGACAAACAATACAAATTTGAAAATATTAAGGCTATTGTACAACCGTTAAATTATATTGATTGAATATTGATACGTTAATCCTATCAGTAATTCAATATTATTTATATCTTCCATTAATCGTATAATAATCATTTAACGATTTTGTATACACCAATATTTGAAATTTTAAAGAAAAGAAAAACTGAAATATATTCAACCAGCTAACCCACAACCACCTATGGTATAGTGTATTAAAATTATTACATTTAGTAATACTTTGCCGCAGTGCCAGATTAATGTTGATAGATGATATAATATTTACAACATCAATCATATTTAAAATATTGTTAAAGTTTGTCTGAAAACAGAATTTTATATGATTGGTGATTCAACAAATACGAGTATATTATTCTCATCAGTCGCATACAATACTTCATCCAGAGAGAACATAATATTATTATTATTATTATTATTATTGTAATTTCTTTTTACATCGAACATTTGCACGTATATCTATATAAACTAAAATGCTCATCAGCTTGATTGGTTGTTTCAGCATTTATAATTATAGGGCAGGTGTCACAATAAAGCGAGGGAAAATACGAACGTTTACATTTAGGTAGGTACGTAGAGTGTAATTGAAAATTTAATATGATCAGTGTAATTATGTTTGATTGCGTTTACCTATATAAACTCTCGTATTTTTCATTTGAAAGCAAAAGGGAGCCTTTGCACGAAATGCGCTCTTTATAATTGGAAATCGCCTAAGCGCTTTGGCGTGTATCTCGTAAATCTCGTCAAACACTATATGTGTCTGCTTCAACAACAAGAACATAAAAAAAAAAAACTATTTTGTATGGACGCGAGTAAAACGGAGGCTATAATAATTATTAAGGTGCGCAGCTATTTCGCTTAAATAAACAAACGTTTTTAAAACAGTAAATCCGCAAAGCTTCGGGTGGAAAAATAATAACGTCACTGCAGATTGCGTATGTATATATATATATACAAAATACATCCCTACTTTCCATTTAACGTCGTTAAATGAAAACCCGTCTGTCGTATTTTTCCGTTTGGCGACCACGGAAGTTACAAAATTCTGCGACCTTTCTGATGCAGTGACGCGCGTATTTGCGATCCCGAAACGAGAGATAACATAAGCACCCGTCTAATTAAATTAGGCACCCAATGTGACATAGGTAAACGCGCGCGTTTACCGACGACCAACTAACTATATGTTTATAATATATTATATACATAGATTAACCTACCTATATATGATGTACTATTTCGTCGCAGGTATAATTTACCGGAGTCTCGAGACCAAATTGTATTCTGCTTTCTAGGTCACGGGTCATTTGAATGGGATGGAAAAAATTTAAATTATGTTTCCGCCATTCATTCAGCTGAACAATATACGACGAGAGTTGTAAAGACCCTATATATACACATCATAAGACGTCCCTTATATACTTATCTCGGGGTCATTCTGAAAAACTAACCCTGCAGAGTTAACCTTACGCACGGCGTCTAAAGACACGGACTTGATTTTTTTCCCTTCGCTATATACCTGACAGTTCGATTTAAGGATAAGATTAAGTGACACCGTCTGCGGCGTTCGGGTTTTCTTTTTTTTTCGGTACGGGATTACATATTATCATCCTGCGGCGTACAACGAGAGCCGGCAGCAGTATTTTTATACAATAGATATAGGTATATAATATCATTAGACCTAGGTACCGGAAATGTCGAGTCACTAATCGCAGGACAGCTGCATCGAAAGTTCAACCGAATGATAACGTATCGTTGAGCGTTGGCTGTCCGATAGCGATCCACAGCAAACATTGCAGCTTAGTTCGACTTATGTAGTTAAACACACCGTTTCGCGAAAATGCGTTGAAATATCTGCGGAAACCGATAAAATAGATAACTTATCGTTAAAACAATACAACCAATATTAATATCGTTTTAATTGCTGCAGACCTTTCAGCAGCTTTTCGTTAATACGAGTTAATTAAATTTATTATTTTGATTTAGCGACCAAACCCTATGATTTTATTTTACACCTTCGTAACATATTTTTATGTACCACTACTATATGTACCTACGAGATAATATTATACGATATGTATCATCTTCACGTAAGTAGCTGATGATGACCAGCATACGAAATGGTTTATTATTTATGTTGAAATCAAGTAATAATAATAATAATAATAATAATATCTATATACTATATAGCAATTATTCATGTATTTTTTAAAAATATTAATAATACAGAGTTTTCGGGAGAAAATATCGTAATAAAGTATTCGCTCTGTACAATTACGAATAAAATATTAATTACTACATTATTAAATATTTAAATCATGAATAAAATATCGACAAATCGTATTTAATCTCGAATTAAATATTGGTGAATTAATATTAATATTAAGTCAACTGTATAAAGCTTGTCCCTCAATTCACAGATCTTTAATAATTATATGTTATTTTCGCAGAAAACATTATTTGGGGATGTAAAACCCTATGCTTCCTATTGATTGAAAAAGCGTCAGTCCACTGATGGTCCTTAAACAGGGTTATTTTATGTAAATTCCTAATAATTAGTCAGGAAAAACCGTGGGAAGCCATTTTTATGGGATAATTATTAAATTTTTATCCCGGAACATTAAAAAAAAAAAATTGAATGAATGAATAAGTCGTACCTACTTTTATACTTTTGATATGAACTTTTTGACTTTTTAGTTGCTTAACTAATATCTTATTATAATCGTTTGTCATTTATTTTCATATTATAACGCTAAGTTTTGTTCAAGTCTTGAATGCAGTGGCGGTTCGAAGGTGATATATATTTGAATCACATGTTTCACAAAAATATTAATGGGTGGCCGGGTGAGTGTCCTATGGTTGGAAAAGTTAGTTTGAATCATTCTTAGAAGTTATTTAACCACCGTATAACAACCTATAAATTTGCTATTAGAAGAGCAGTGGAAAAATGTGGCAACCCGGGTGGAGTACAAATATTAAATGTGATTCGAGGAAAAAAAGTTCAAGCCACCACTGCTTGAAAGTGTTCGGATTAATTACGTTTATTATTAAATACTTCGATTAAATTTGATTTAATAATTCTGACTTCATGGATCTCCTTATCTATTTTAAATGTATTAAATGGAATCATGGAATATTTCAATTAATTCTTTAAATTTTTTTTTAAATATTATATATAGGTACAAAGGGTTAACTATAATCTATATCCCCTAGCATGCGATTTAAAGTAGCTAAATTAAATTATAATAATTGTTATTTTACTTTATTTGAATTAGGTAGGTACTTATTGTATTTTGTGTAAATTTTAATTTATACAGGGAAGTGACAAATGTTTACGTTTTCATATTATACGCACGTAGAAACAATTTAATTCAACTTTATGGTTCAATGGATTTATTGTAATTGGCAATAAAATAGTACAAAATATTTCCCTCGTTTTGTGAATAATGTTTCAAAGTTGTTTGTTTTTACATCGGCATTCACATAATTTTAAAACATTATCATCTATTATATCTATTTCTATGTAATCATGTTATTTCTATTGGAATGTGGATCAATACTTGAGTATACTCTCATTTATTTTTATTGAAATCAAACACATCAAGGATAAAGTGCAAAAACAAGTATTGGCAATTCAATGGTTATAAGTTATAACTTACGGCACTAAAATATGTACTCACATATAGATACACAATGTTTATAATCTTTACTAAGTATGTTACCTATGTATGACAAAAATATGTTCAAAGTTCGATATAGCCCATATTTTCAAACTATATTCTGTTTCGTCATTTCTTACAATATTTTTGTATTTAATGACCAATTTTTAGAGAAAATATCACGTAGTACGGTCGTTTTAAAAATAAACACAATTTAAATCTTTATACAATTTAGAAGTAAATATAATAATGCGTTTCTATAAGATACAACAAAATATTTTTAAAAATTCTATATCCAAGCATTTGGTCCTTTAATTAAATATCTTCGTAAAATCTTTGACTGTTATAAGAATGCATATTATTATTATCTATACAATATTTACACCTTACACCGACTTTTTAAATTTATATTATATTACATAATATAATATGTAGTTATTATTGTTTATTTCGTGCTTTCGTTATTATAGCTTTTCCAGTGCCCCCTTGGAATGAATCCTACTCACAGTTTTTGTGACTTTGCGTTTTGCTATATTTCGACCAATTCGGTTCTAATATTGAATAACGTCCAGATTTCCGACGTTTGATTTTCAGTATTTTTATGCGCATAGCTACGTACCAGTTATTGGCTCGTGAATAATGTGTTAGTGTTTTATTGGTGGCTTAGACACTTAGTCTCTCTTTTTGTGCTACAGATTATTATATAATTAATATTGAGATCGAAATAAGTGTCTTAATTTCTCAGCTTTTAATTAAAAACAAATACAATTCTCAATTTATCAATTGCATTCATTTACAATTCCATACTATCACAGTATAATACAGAGTGATTATCCAAGCATTCCCACCAAATTGTTGCTTCAATAATTAATTTATTCAAATTCTTGTTTTTAGAATATTTAAATATATATATATTATAGGTATACCTACGTAAATAGTTTCACTGACTTTCTCAATTTATTTATTGTATAATAATATAATGTAGTTATTATTGTCTATTTCGGTATATCGTGGTCTTAGTTTCTCCAGTGACTTAGTCTTGGAATGATACACTACTCATTGTTCTTGCAACCAAACGTTTAGTCAAAAATATCGATTCTTATATTGAATACCGTCCAGATTTCCGACGTTTGATTTTCAGTATTTTTATGCGCACAGCTACGTACCAGTTATTGGCTCATGTATAATGTGTTAGTGTTTTATTGATTGCTTAGACGCTTAGTCTCTCTTTTTATGCGACAGAATATATAATTAATATTGAGATCGAAATAAGTGTTTTAATTTCTCAGCTTTTAATCTAAAAAAAAAAAAATACAATTCTCATTTGGGTGATCTAAGATTTTCCAAGCTTTTCCACCCCATTTTTGCTTTAATTGTGAATTTATTCAAATTTAGATTTTTGGATATTTTAAATATAGGTACTTCAGTAGTTACATCGACTTCTTCAATGTATATTTACATAATATGTTGCTATAGAAAATAGCACGTAGCACGTTCATTGTAAATTTGTAAATAAACAAAGTTTTCAACACAGTTGAAATCTTTGTCTTGGACATAAACGTCAATATGGCGATTCTATAAAAGAAAGGTTCTAGAAAAATATATTTAAAAATAGCAAATATAGCCTTTTAAAATGTTTTCTTCCTCTGCTATCATCACATCCACATTTTGTTTTTCTTGAAAATGACAAAATGTGGACACTTGTAAAATTTTGAGGATATTTGGTCGACGTCATTCGTGTTGTTTAGTTTAACAACTATACTATATTGTATTGGTTGATCTGCGTGTTACAGTCACACTGCTATTATTTTAACTGTTGTACAATAATTATATGTGGCACGATCTGTAAATGTTTACCCCAGTGAGTTCAAATAAATATTTTATCAAAGAACAATAAAAACAACCCTAGGAAGTTACATTTTATTTCCATCTCTTCAGTCATGAATTATATTCATAATCTTAAATATGAACTATTATATGGTTATGAAACTAATAAATACAAAAAACTTTGACTATAGATATACATTTAGTTACTCTGCATAATAATAATAATATATAGGTACACTCCCTAATAAATCGTATTATATATTTTTCACATTAAAAAACCATTATTATTATGTGTACCAAATTTAAGTGTAAGTACCTACCTATTCGAAACGACTGTACTACTTATCATAATAAATTTATAAAGTCTTACTAAACCCATTTAAGTTGATTTCTTATAATATATTATAAGCTTGTGGTGTGCGTAAAAGATCATTCAACGTTATCTTCTCCTTGTATGGTTTTATCGCGTATCGTTAGAAAAGTTTGTGTTGGTATAAACACTATCCATCATTTATTTTGTCAAACACCGTAAGTATATATATTTTTCTTAATAGGAGAATAAAATTTTGTACCTATCAAGTGACGCACACGTGTATTTTATATTATGTTATACGTGTAGTGAGCTGCGGTTCAAATGTGTTACATCGCCATACATATTTTAATACAATCCTATATAGTAAATGTAAGCAGCAAGCATATTATACACATAACACGTGTATATTTTATACGTAGACGGTACGACGGGTAATTTTTATTATTCGTTAGGTTAGTTTAATGTTGTTTGTTTTCCGACCGCATATTGTAAAAAAAAAAAAATAATAATGATAATAACAATATAATTCGCACATCAGAGATATGGAAAAAACACATGTTACGTGAACTTACACTTTTTGTATTATGTCAATCATTTAAAAACAACAAGTCGGTATAACTATAATAATTTCATTACATTATTCTCAAAACGTATATTATACAGGTACCTACCTCATGTTTTGTTATTTAAAAATGGGTGGTTATTAAGTTCTTATAGAGCGGTGAAAAATATTTGCGGGCGTAAATCGATGGAAAACTTTGGGAAACGAGCTAAGCGGCCGATTGCGCCTTTACCGTGATTTATAATGTACCTGCTATAACTTCGGATAAACATTATAATACGAAATTGCATGTTCATTTTGAAACATAAAGCAGTAGTTCATAATACCCTTATTATGTGAATATATCGTGTGTCCACGCAAACTGGATACACTCCATAACTCAGTAGATACCCTATACATATTTTAGAATATTATCTACGGGAGATTGATGGTCCAACAGTATAGTTTCAAAAAGAATTCAAAAATATGTATAGGGTACTGAATAATATGGGTAATTTTATTATACATAGTACCTACCCTGTTTTCGCGGACACACGGTAAATACATCATACATTAAGTAATAATAAGTAGGTATCTATGATATGGCTACGACATAGGTACCTATATATATGATGTAAATAGGTAATTTAATTAAATTTTCTTTCTAAAAATAGTGGTTATATCGGTTACTTAATACCTAGTTAATATATTGTCTTATAAAATATTGGTACAGCAATGCACGCCAATAGTAAATTACAATAATATGGATTTTATTTAAAAATAATTTATTACATGATAATACATAAGTAGGAAGTAATGTAGGAATGTTACAAATACTTATAACTTATAATAATGAATAATACATAATATACCAAACCATATTTTAAATTATTACTATTACGTACGGTATAAGTATGTTTGAACCGACCACAATTTACTGTTTACCGTGACAACTATATATTAATGATTATTAATACGTTTACTGGATTTCAATATTTTTTTACTATCTTTAATTTTACACGACTAACACAACGTCCCGCGATTTCCGTCCAATCAGAGCCGTAACGATGTTCGACCACACGCGGTACGTTCAACCCACTTGTTATTTTTGTATTTTTTCATCTCAATAAGCTCGCGTTGCTCCTTTTTTAGCCATTCCCTTACTTATATCATATTATTATCATTATAGCGTGTGCGTCCACGTGCGATTATTCACGCGACATATTTCGCACATTCGACTGTGTGCAAAACACACACACTCAGTCGCTCGCACGTAGTTATATTATCTTCCAAAGGTTCTGTTATACACGATAATAATATTATAAATTTAAAAAATACACATGAATACACACAACGTATTCGGCGCGAGTGTCGAGAAATTACAATATTTATACAATATATATATATAATGTATGTGTATAGGTACTGCGCTCATAACATATGCACTTTACGGTCATCTCCCGAGAGCAACTATTCTAATGCGACCAGCACAATACACAACTGCAGCGTATACGACATATATATATATATTTCTGGTCGTGGTAGGTACCTATAGTATTGCAGAGTGGTGGCATAGTGCGTATAGTGTCGACGACGAGACTTCACGCGTTAACGTTTTTTTACGTTCCACACACAATATTATATATATAGGTACTGCCTATAAGTATTATAGGTTACCTACCTACAAGTATTGGTATTAGGTACCTATATATAATATATAATATAATAAATCGTATTGTTCCGTTGCGTTGGGGTTACTTTTGCGGTATAACATCACGCGTCTATTGCGACGTGTTATATAATATATATATATATATTTTTTTTTCTACCTTACATATATTATTGTAACTACGACACGGCGATGGTGGCAAAAAGGGACTAAGTGAAATTTTCGTATATAAAGTGATTTTTTACTTTTCGTCGACTCTTTTCGCGTTGCCTGGAAGTTTGTAGGAGACATTTTTTTTTCGCTACGAGTTTACCTTTTTTTTTTTGTAGACTATATATAATATATAAAACGTCACTTTTCGTTAGACATAACTTTGGACGGACGAAAACATACATCGTAGATAAATTGAAATCAACTATAGGTGGTGTCGTAACCAGAAGTTTTTCAAGAAACGTTCTGAACGTTTTTCATAACATAGGTATACTATAGTGTTATAATAATTTTTGTTATTCTAATGTGAATTTATCATCAATTTGTTATTAGTTGACAATGATAGGTCATACGCAGGTAGATATATCGATAATATATTATTTTAGATTACATATAAATACGCTTAAACGTTATTTTATATTATGGTTGATGGGAGGGCGATGGAGGGGTGTCAGAATCGAGGGACCCTACAGATTGGCGGTTGCACTACAGCTAATTAAAATCAAATAACGAGTGGCGCTTGACATTTGATCTCGGTTTTTAGTTATATTATACTTATGCGTATAATAATATACCTACTACCATGGCATGGCGAGGCATGTGGTGTGCAGAGAACTGAATTATTATATACACGAGTACCTGATTAAATAACGTAATAAATTAGTAAGTCGTCTTGGGCGGTGAAGGGTGGGGGAGGCGAATACCTAATTACGATTCCCGCGGTGAAGAGAGCAATGCCATTATGTAATGGAATAATACGCTTGCAGGGTGGTAATAATTGGTAATACCGTATGTACAGTATATGTAAACGCTAAGCGATTTTGGATTTGACGTAAAAACACTGCGACAGTAAATCCAGAGGAAACTCGAGCTCATATATTCCGTTCTGCTTATATACATATTCGCGCTATATATTACTCGGTCGGTGTTTGCAAACCATTTCGAATCCAATTATTATTCACCAGAAGTCTAGTTCCCCCCCCCCCCCCCCCGTTCTCCGTTGCCAACCGTAATTTTTCGTACGAGCACGTGCAACATATCGTCATGTTTAAAAAAAAATAATTACAACGACATTACATATTATATACATTTGTTTTCAAGACGACCAATTAAAAAATGTCACCGCCGCGGTGGCCTCCACGGCGTTGTCAACTATATATAAGTAGGTACAACATAATATTTTATGTATATATAAATAATATTATGCAAATTCTGCTCTTTTGCTCAGCTCTTTGTAGCTATGCTATTGCCATATGGACCGTGGTATAAGATACCAAAAAAAAAAAAATGTTCTGACGACCATATTGCGGCAATGACTAATGACAGTACGTAATTGGACGTTATTCCTGCAGTATACAGTTGATCCACATGGGTTATGTGATGATTTGGGGCTATTAATCACGATGACAATATAATGTACGCACTGCCACCGAGGCGTGTCCATACTTCATAATATAATATATGTATTCTATATTATATTGTCTATTGTCAATTACCTATTATCTAATATTCTGCATACACATAATTACTATATAGTACAAAATTATAACAAACCCGTGTATTTGTTGTAAGGTGTAAAAGTATACGTTTCCTATTCAATATTTGATTATTCAAGTACGCTACCGACATCGATAGGTAGTTAAATATGTTATAGGTAAGCGGTGTTTTTGTATATACCTTATATCACGCATGTCTTTTCGTTTTTAAAAAACCATTAGGATTGTTAGTTTAGCCGTTGATATCTTTTATGTACCAGATACCTACGTGTATACTGTAGGTTAGGGTGGCCCTTAAAAATAAATGTTTAAATTTTTTTTACGGCACCCACCCAATTTTTGTTAATGCCCGAAAAAATAATGCCTGCAAAATTGTATATCAATCATTCAATTTTAAGCCGTGCCCCCGGGCATTTGAAGTTGAGTAATTTTTTACGGAAAAATCTTTATATTGTGCTATAACTTTTTTTTTTTTTAAACAATAAATATCTAGTAGGAAATTATATGAGGATCTCAAAAATGTCATTTTTTATATTATTACATTGTTTATTACTGAGATAATTACAATTTTATGTAAAAAATATGCAAATGCTCATAAAATCCGACTAAATGGTATTTTTTCGTTTTATTATTTATACCAGTCGAACGGTTCGAAACACAATAAAATCATATATGTACAAAATTATTTAAAATTAAATTTCCTACAAAAATTTAAATTACTCAATTTAAATTTGATTACAGATTACAGACTTATAGCTAAAAATATATACAAAATATAAAGGGTGGCAGCCACCCGGTGGCCCTTAAAAATAAATGTTTACATTTTTTTTGTGGCAATTTAGTTTAGTCACAATTTTTTTTTTAATGTTTCCTTTTTGCAGTCAGGAAATATTTTTCTGTAATCACTTACAACTTGTAACACAAACTGTTTTTGTTCCTCATTGGTGGTGAGTATTGAATTGTAGTCTTCAATCAATTTTATTCCCCTCTCGGCCGTATCATTGACAGT